>NC_057747.1:17980792-18024941 GCF_004010195.1 Chiloscyllium plagiosum | reverse complement strand
AGTTGCTAGGGTTATCCCTACTCCCCTTTTTGAACAAGGGAACCACATTTGCTATCCTCCAGTCTTCTGGGACTACTCCTGTAGACAAAGAGGACATAAAAATTAAGGCCAATGGCTCTGCAATCTCCTCCCTTGCTTCCCAGAGAATCCTAGGATAAATGCCATCAGGCCCAGGGGACTTATCTATTTTCACCTTTTCCAGGATTTCCAACACCTCTTCTCTACATACCTCAAAGCCATCCATTCTACTTATTTGTGCCTCAGTATTTTCATCGACAACAATGCCCTGTTCCTGAGTGAATGCTGAGGAAAAGTATTCATTCAGTGTCTCCCCAATCTCTTCCGCCTCCACACGCAACTTCCCACTACTATCCTTGACTGGACCTATTCCTACCCTAGTCATTCTTTTATTCCTAACATACCTATAGAAAGCCTTAGGGTTTTCCCTAATCCTATCTACTAAGGACCTTTCATGTCCCCTCCTTGCTGCTTTTAGCTCTCTCTTCAGGTCCTTCCTGGCTACCCTATAACTCTCAATCGCCCCAATTGAACCTTCATGTCTCATCTTGAGATAGGCCGCCCTCTTCCATTTAACAAGGGATTCCAATTCCTTATTAAACCACGGCTCCCTCGCACGACCCTTTCCTCCCTGCCTGACAGGTACATAATTATCAAGGACACTCAATAGTTGCCCCTTGAACAAGTTCCACATATCATTTACACTCTTGCCTTGGAGTCTACTTTTCCAAGCCACACATCCTAAGTCATGCCTCACCGCATCATAATTTCCCTGACCCCAGCTATAACTCTTGCCCTGTAGGACACACTTATCCCTCTCCAACACGAGAGTAAAAATCACCGAATTATGGTCACTATCCCCAAAGTGCTCACCTAGCTCTAATTCTAACACCTGGCCTGGTTCGTTACCCAGAACCAAATCCAGTATGGCGTCACCTCTTGTTGGCCTGTCTACATATTGTGTCAGGAAACTCTCTTGCACACATTGAACAAACACTGACCCATCTAACGAACTTGAGCTATAGCTTTCCCCATCAATATCAGGAAAGTTAAAGTCCCCCATAACAACCACCCTATTACTTTCTCTCTTCTCTTGCATCATCCTCGCAATCCTTTCTTCTACGTTTCTAGGACTATTAGGAGGCCTGTAAAAAAACTCCTAACAGGGTGAGCTCACCTTTCCTATTCCTAATCTCAGCCCAAACTACCTCAGATGGCAAGTCCTCATCCATCGTCCTTTCCACCACTGTAATATTATCTTTGACAAGCAATGCCACACCTCCCCCTCTTTTACCCCCCCCTCTGCCCCTACTCAAACATTTAAATCCTGGAACCTGCACCAGCCAATCCTGTCCCTGTTCTAGCCATGTCTCCGTAATAGCCACAACATCGAAGTCCCAGGTACCAACCCACGCTGCAAGTTCACCTACCTTATTTCGTATACTTCTTGCATTGAAGTATACACACTTCAAGCCACTTTCCTGTTTACAGACACCCTCCTTGGGAATTGATGCCATGTTCCTAACCTCCTACACTCCAGGCCCTGCACCCTGCAGCTACAATCTGGGTTCCCATGCCCCTGCAGAGTTAGTTTAAACCCCCCCCAAGAGCACTAGCAAACCTCCCCCCAAGGATACTGGTGCCCCTCAGTTTCAGGTGTAGACCATCCTGTTTATAGAGGTCCCACCGTCCCCAGAAAGGACCCCAGTTATCCAAAAACCGGAATCCCTCCCTTCTGCACCATCCCTGTAGCCACGCATTTAAGTGTTCTCTTTCCCTATTCCTCGACTCTCGATCATGTGGCACGGGTAACAAACCAGAGACAACAACTGTGTTCGTTCTAACTCTGAGCTTCCAACCTAGCTCCTTGAAAGCCTGTCTAACATCCTCGGCACTCCTCCTACCTATGTCGTTGGTGCCAATATGGACCACGACTTCGGGCTGCTCCCCCTCCCCCTCCAGGACCCGGAAAACACGATCAGGCATGATCTGATCGTATGGTGAAGTACGGTCAAGGGACTGCTGAGGGTCAGCATTCTGACCCACTGCCTGTATTCTGATTTTAAACTAAACTGAGATCCCAGAATAGTCGAAGATATGCAAGATTGTCAGATTTCTTTATTTGCTGCCTTGCTATAATGCACGTTTTAAAAATCCTTTCATGGAAGTTAGGCATCACTGGCAAGGACAGTACACCTGTCCCTAATTGCCCTTAAACTGAGTTGTTGGCCAGGCTATTTCAGAGGGCAGTTGAGAGTCAACCACATTGCTATGGTTCTGGAGTCATATGTGAGTCATGTGTGATTAATATGTCATATTAATCGAGCTGCCATTCTCTGAACTGCTTCTGATGCACTGACCTCCTTCCATTGGTACAGTGGCCAGTGCTGTACACAGTACTCCAGATGTGATTTCACCAATGCCCTGAACAACTGAAGCATAATCTCCTACTCTTGCTTTCAGTTCCCCTCACAATGACACATAACCTTCCTAATAGCGTTCCTAATTACTTGCTGCACCTGCATACTGACTTTCTGTGATTAATGCATTTAGCCACCCAGATCCCCCTGCATCCCAGAGCTCTGTAACCTCTCACCTTTTAGATAATATGCTTCTTTTTAAAAATTCTTTATGCCAAAATGGATAAATTCACACTTTTCCACATTGTACTCCATTTACCTGAGCTTTGCTCACTCACTTAAACTATTTGTAGATTTCTTATGTCCAATTCACAACTCACTTTCCTACCTATCTTTGTGTCATCAGCAATCAATTTGGAGTCCTTTACTCCAAATGATTTATATAAATAGTAAATAGTTTAGACGTCAGCTCTGACCCTGTGAGACACCATGTGAGACATCCTGCCAGCCTGAAAAGGACTCATTCATTCCTACTCTCTGCTCCCTGTTAGCCAGCTAATTTTCTACCTGAGCCAACACGTTAAATCCAACACCATGAGCTTTTATTTTTCTGCAACAACTTTCGATGTGGCACTTTATGAAATGACATTTTTGGACATTTCTGGAACCTGCAATTATTAGTCCACTTTCATTTAATAAGTTAGGAAAAGATGCCCAGTGCATCCAAATCTCCTGGAAGTTCATTAATAACCACAGGAGTTCCTGGGAACATGTTGATATCTTCAGTGATGTCTAATTCCTGGGTTTCACACATAGACGGGTTTGTAAATCATATACATAAACCTTATACGCTCTTTGTTTTATGAGCGACAAGAAACAACGATGATTGCCAAGAATGGCCGGCGTGAAGGAGCCATCCAAGTCTTTGTCATGAGTCTAATAGAAGCGAGATTAAACTGACAGGCCACGCATTATTCCTCCTTTGTTTCAAAATGATTTCATGCTCAAATATGAATTACGAAGACAGCTATGGGTCTGGATGGTTCACTGACCATTATCTGCATGACTGACTCTGATGAACCAAAACTGACTTCCCTGACGAATCTGTAAGCCTCTCCAGTAAGTAGCTGGGCCAAGAAGCTAGAAAGTTGGATCTCAGGTCTGAGCCAAATCAGCTGGTCTCGGTCATGTTGACATTAGGGATACAACAGCCAGTCTCAGCAGTGCTGAGGTTTTTGAGGGGTGAATCTGCCAGCCTGTATCAAGGTCTGCCATCTTCCAGATTCCCATCCCAATGGCTGTCTGGGTGTATCTACACCAAACTGCATGCAGAAGTTGAAGAGGGCAGTCATAAATGCTAGACTTCCCACTTACATCCCAAGGACAACTTCAATAAAAGCCTACTCCTGATATGGAGCATGTTTTGGTAACAAGTCCAAAGCTTTTGTGAATTCCATTTTTTGTAATTTTCCATTAGGAATCATTGGGTTGACCTTCCTCTGTAATACATCCCACAACGGAAGGACCTCCCCTCCCCAAGGATGAGCTGCCCCCACATGGAGGTTGGCAGGCACAACCTCACACTCTAAGACACCAGTCAACACTGCTACATGGCTGTTGTATCATTGCCAGCTTTATAAAATAAGGCTGCTGTCATATCATATCAAAATAAGCTGATGACAAATATCAGAAGGAAACATATTAAAAGGAGCATGAACACAGGCCACAAAGCCAAAAATGTTTTTGACAAAAGATCAAAGAAAGTAGAATGATTCCTTTTTTTAACAAAATAATTCTTCTTTAGAACAGATGTTTATTATGTGGGTGTGATCAGCAACTTGACTACTTACAAGATTGATATTTTGTCTGTAAAAATCAATAGAGAGTAATTGTTAGCCTGGAGTATTTGACAGGCCTGTAATCTTATCCAAGAGTTCAGAAGGCATTGGAAGCCATTAGATTGACATGTGTGAGGCTTGTGAATGTTATTTGGTTGCCTGACAGAGACTGGATTGTAGATACAGAATAAATTCCCAGCTTGGCTTTCTCTACCCTTGCTGAATAATCTGAAATGTATCTGGTGACTCCGCAAGGGCTGGCCAGATGGGTGATAGGCAGGTCTTTCCCAGATCTGTTGTACATCCAACCTGCGATGCTGGAAGTGACTGGGACACATTTTCTCCACATAATTTGGATTATCGTTGAAATAACTCCATGAAGGCTGTCACCAAGTCATCCTTTATTTACGCATGCATAGTATATGACACTGAGCCAGTTTCCTCAGCCAACTCTCTGAGTGAACAGATCCTCTGACAGTCCTGTTTACATCTGTCAGCCAGGGCTCCCTGATTGTACCAGGTTAACAGCTCCAATCAGGGAACTCATGTTCTAACCACTACATTAGTTACAGTATATCCTCGACTTACTGCATTTCTACTAGAGAAATAATCAAGATTTACATTCAATGATCCTGCTGTGCTGACAAACTCTACAAGTTAGATCATAATTTTGAGGACTCTCATAATCCCTCCAGCCTCCTGAGTTATTTGTGCTGTCAATTATCACTCTGTAATTACATTTCCAGGTTTGAGTTTGCTTAGGGTTGAGTTTGAAGAATGCTGTGCAGCACATTCAAACTTTGTGAGGGAAAAGCATAACTCAGGAGTCATTCCGAGTGAATCATAGAATCCTACACTGCAGAGACAGGCCATTCAGCCCATCATGTCCACACCAATCCTCCAAAGAACATCCCACCCAATCCTCATAACCCCACACTTCCCACAGTTAACCCACCTAGCTTGCACACCATAGACAATTTAGCATGGCCCATCCACATAACCTGCACATCTTTGAACTGCAACAGGAAACTGGAGTACCCAGTGGAAACCATGCAGACTAAGTGCAAACTCCACACAGACAGTCACTTGAGGGTGGAATTGAACCCATATCCCTAGTGCTGGGAGGCAGCAGTGCTAACCACTGAGCCACCATGCCATTAACTATGTCATATTGACCTGTATTACTGCAGTTTTAGTTTGTTGTTGGTTGGAAACAATTTTATGCACTAGACAACTTAGAAAATAAAAAAAATCTCCAGTGGGTTTCTGCCAAATAGGCAAAAAGCTAGAGAGAGCACAAAAGCTTTCATTTGATTGTGATCCTGTGCTGAGTTTGTTAATTCAAACCAAGTGATAGTCTGAGCTAGCAAAGAGAAAAATAGCTTCCAAAAACTATGTGCAGCTGGAAGAGAACAGGTGAGGATTTCAGTTTGGGACTGTGGCAGGCTCCACGTTGCTGTCCTGTTGACTCGTCTGTTGGAATCCCCCCTCAGATCCTGACTGCAACTTCAGCGGGCCATCGGGGCAAACGCAGAGCCAAGTCCTGCTCTCAGCTCTGGCTCAGTGTCATCGAGTCATTAACTCATTAGTACAAGGGAGGAACTCCTCAGCAACACTCCCCGCTAATTCATTTCTTCATTTCACAGACCTCCAATTGCTTCCAAAACTGGAAATCAAAGTGTCGGCATGCCAATCATCACTCAGGGCAGCTGTCTAATTTAAAAGGAATGGTGCTGTTCAGCCCATGGAGTCCATATCCACTCTCTCTGTAAAGCAGTCCCATCAATCCCATTCTCTCACATGATTTCTATCGCTGTTCTCATTTATTTCCCTCAAGGGCCCATCCAATTTACTTTTTAAATCATGCATTATTTCCAATTCCACCCGCCCCCCCCCCCCCCTCCCCAGCCTTGTAGCAACAAGTTCCAGGTCATTGTCATTCACAGTGTGAAAAAGTCCTACCTCACATTGTCTGATATCTCTTGCTGAAAACCTTAAATCTGTGTCCCTCGGTCCAGTGAATGGGATCAGCTTTTGTCTATTAGAAAACAGGAGCAAGATTAAGACATTCAACCAAATGAGTTTATTCTGCCATTCGATACGATTGTGGCTGTTCCTCATCTGCTACATAGCTGCTCTCTCCCCTTGATACCTGTAGTGCCTACAAATCTATTTATTGCATCAATACATTCAGTGATGTGGACTCTGCATTAATGGTAGAGAATTCCACAGGGAATGAAGAAATGTATCTACATCTTGGTCTGAAATGGTCTCAGTCCCCTGAGATGTTGACCTCTTGATCTAGAGAACCCTCACCCAACCAATAGGAACCCTATCCATCTCTTCAGCACTTTATACGTTTCAGTGTGATCCCTTCTCACTCTTTTAAGATCCAGTAAATACAGGCTCAGTCAATCCAATCTGTCTTCGTAGGACAAACCTGCCATCCCAAGAATCAGTCTGGTGAATAGTTATTGTACTCATTCTGTGGAAAGTTTATATTTTCTGAGGTAAGGAGGCCAAAACTGTACCCAGTACTCCTGGTGGTCTCACCAAGGCTCCATGCAGCTGCAGCAAGACATTCATGTGCCTGTATTCAAATCCTCCTGCAATGAAGGCTAATATGCCACTTGCCTTCCCAATTGCTTATTGCACCTGTGTGCTTGCTTTCAATGACTGGCGTATAAGACACCCAGGTCCCTGTGCACATCAATGTTTCCCAATCTATCGCTGTTTAAATTAAGTTAAACATTACAATTATCCACATTACACTGCATCTACCATGTATTTGCCCACTCAATGAACTTGGCTGCGTTGCCCTGAAGCCTCTTTACTCCTTCCACGGAGCTCACAATTCCTCCTCGATTCGTGTCATCAGCAAACTTGGAAATACTACTTTTAACTCCCTCATCCAAACCATTATTGTGAATAGGCAAGGCCAAAGGTTTAATCCCTGTGGGTGCTGCACTAACCATCGCCTTCCAATCTGAAAAAGACCCTGTTATTCCCACTCTCTCTTTCCTATCTGCTGACCAATTCTCAATCTATGCCAATATATTTCCTTCAATCACATGTGCACACTAACCTCCTTTGTGGGACTTTTTGATTCTCCCACTCCTCAGATGCTGCCTGACCTGCTGTGCTTTTCCAGCACCACACTCTCGACTCTAATCTCCAGCATCTGCAGTCCTTACTTTAGTCTTTATCAAACACACAACTGCTGGTTCTCCCTTATCTATTCTACTGGTGGAATCCTCACTTAAACTCCAGCAGGTTTGTCAAGCATTTCATAAATCCATGTCTATTTTGTCTAACTTTACTGAAAAGTTGAGTGTTCTGTATTTAATTCTCTATCATAAACTCTAGCATTTTATCCACTGCTGATGAAGGATAACTGGTCTGTAATTATGTTTTCTTTCTCTCACTCTTTTTTGTTAAATAATGCAGCTACATTTGCCACCAGCACATTTGCTGGCAATGTCTCACAACTGACAGAATTTTGAAACATGATAATCGATGCTTTCACAGCCACTACCCTGGGATGGAGGAGATCAGGCCTTGGGGATATATTAGCTTTCAGTCCCATTTGTTTCTTTGTTTATCAATACTCATTTCCTTCAAATCCTCATTCCTAACAGCCTGTTGCTTCAGAAGCATTTCTGGGAAGTTATTTATATTTTATTCTGTGAAGGCAGAATCAAAGTTGTTGTTTAATTGCTCTGCTCGTTATATCTAAACCAGTTGTGACATTGCGCACCTCAGTCAGGTCTCACCTCAACCCCCGTTTGCTCCAAAGAGAGCAACTCTCGTTCTCCAACTGTTTATGTTGTTGCTAAACCACTCATCCCCGGAATCATTCCGGTAAATTTTCTCTGCACCATCTTAAGGACTTTCACAAACTTCTGAAGGTGAGCACACCTACATCCTGAACAGAATTCTGTCCATGCCAGAGACCGGAGCAGAAATGTTTGGGGTGAAACTCAGATGCAGTGCAAGGGAGTGCTGCACCTTCAAAAGCATTGTCTTTCAAACAAAATATGAAACTGAGATTTTGTCTACGTCTCGGCTGGATGTAAAAGACTCCCATGGCACTATTTCAAAGAGGTGCAGGGGAATGCCAGTAGATTTATCCTTCTATGCTGTTTGCGGGATCTTGCTATGCACTACTATATTTGCTACACTAGACTACATTATTAAGGAGTCGGTGGTATAACTGTAACATTACACAGGTTACTGCTGGGGAACTGGGTTCAAATCCCACTCTCGCAGCTGGTGAAATTTAAATTCAATTAATAAATCTGGAGTCAAAAGCTAGTCTCAGTTATAATGACCCTGATACTGTCATCAATCATTGGGAGAAGCTAATTCCCTCAAGGAAAGAAAATCTACCATTCTGACATGGTCTACATGTGACTCCAGACCCACATCGAAGTGGGAAGGATCTTAACTGCTCTCTGAAATGGCCCAAATAAAAGGGCGATAAGAGATGGACAATAAATGCTAGCCTTGCCACTTCCCATGAAAATCAACGTTTTGAGTGTAAAGTGGTTTGGGATGTCCTGGGGCTGTGAAAACACCATATAAAGAGTATTTCTTTTCCCTTTCCAATATGGTTGGAACTTCTTGCGGATTGTACAATATGAATTTCCATTGTTCATGTCCCAACAATGCAAGATTACCCAAACCCAGGAAATCAGAGCCAGTGCCAAGCAATTGCAGCTGATCAAAATGCTCCCTCGGCCACAATGTAAACGGAACCCTGCCAAAGCTGAAATTATCAGCCTACCTTTTAGCTTCATATACTTTAGTTCAGATTTCCACTCGCTCTCATACAGTGCAATGTCAAGTAAAAGTGCCAGTATGACCGATTTTAGAAGGATCAAAATAGCATTATGAATTCAGATGTATTACGTGCATTTGCAACCAGCAACCAGATACTGTAACATGTACATAAATACCAGTGACACAAAACAAAGCAGCCCTGTGCTCTTCAGTGTTTGAAGACAGATTTAAATGGGGCTGTTAGAAAGTTAATAAGGCCAAGTCACCTCAGATACTGCATTAGCAGGACATCTGGTAGATTCTGGTTTGCTCAGATCTCACTTTTCTTCAATTCTCAGTGGTGAACATCAGATTAGATGTTATTTTCCATTTGTTAAGCAGTGTATAATCCCTGCACTGTACACATTTTTGGCATCTGGTCAGGTGGAAAATAGTGCTGTGAACTTTATTTTACATCAGACATTTTCAGAGCCTATTAAGATCCCTTAGGAAGCAGCAGAATATTTTTGTAGTTAGTCAGGATTCCTCAAGAAGCATTGCAGAGATTTTTAATATACACACACGCAGAGACCACAAGCACATTATGCATTGAGGAGAAAATGTGCTTGCATTATTCATTAAACAGAGATCAATTTTTACATACATGTCAAAGTCTGCAAAAGCAGCATTTGGCGTGTGTTAGTTAACATAAATTGAATTCAGTTGTTGCTATTTGTTTGTACAGAAACCAAACATTTTTTGTGAAGAATTCTACAACACACATTTTAAGTCACTGTTCAACAGGACTTAAAGACACAACTGCATTTTATTCTCTGACAGTACATTAAGAAACTCGGCAGGCGATCACAATCACATTGCAAATTACGAATGGAATTTTCCTTTACCTCTGGTTCTGTATAAGTGGAGCCTTACCGTCCTCTAGTGGCAGAATAGCACCTCTGCCTATATTCTGAGAACAAAACACATCCAAAGGCTCAAAATTCTTTTTATTAAAGCCCTTGCTCCAAAGCAGAACAATTGTCGCATTGGTCCCACTTGCATCTTCAAGAAAATTACAGGCGATGACAGTTAATTTCTTCACAGATTAAGATCAGATATATTTTACTGAGTCTTATCAAGCTGCTGAGAACAGAAGTCATTATTTAATCCTGATTCTTTCAGTCTTGTCCCTCCCTTTATTGTGTATAGCACAGCCATAAAAGACAACGGTGTCATTAATAACTTCCAAGACTCTGATTTTAATTCCTAATTAGTAGAAAGATAAAATTAAGCAATTACTGAAAGCAATGGAACATTGTGATATCAGCAATTTAGATTTATCGCCTTATTGTGATAGATGTTATTTAAATATTACCCTAGAGTGAAGGATGTCTATTGTCCATCATTCGAGTACATGAATAAGCCATTTTATATTGCAATTCAAGACAGCTCATTTGGCTGAGTTAATGTATTTTGCAATGATCAACTTTTAAAAATGCATAATTCAGTGCAAAAAAATTGCTTAGGGTTTTTCACATTAGTACATACTTGCTACAACCTTTTTTAGTGTTTCATGTATGACAGTGTCTACATAATTTATAATCCAATTGTACAACTTATTATGGTTCACATACACAAACAGCCTCCACAGGGAAGTGTGGAGGCAATGTTTCAGAAACTGGGATGTGTGGCTGGCTTGGCTGAAGGGTGAGTAGAATTTTGTGCAGTCAGCTTACTTTGTATGGTGCAAGGGCTAGGTATTGATTAAAGATCTTTTAAAAAAGCAGGCATCTGAAGTTTATTAGTGTAAAGAATAAAAATTAAATACTGGCTGTAAGAGACAGACTATGTGCCTCATTAAAACAGGTCTGATTTAGGTTAAAGTAATAACTGCAGTTTGACACTGGGATCTTAAATGTTTTTAGAACTTCATGGATTCAGTTGTCTATACGCATCTGGCTGTTGATACTTGCTGCCTTACTGTTGCAATTTAGCCTTTCTCTCCATGTACAATGAGAAATCAGTGAAAATAAATCCCAGATTGTTTATGAAGAATGCACAATCTCATCTCCGG
Source organism: Chiloscyllium plagiosum (assembly GCF_004010195.1). NCBI lineage: Eukaryota > Metazoa > Chordata > Chondrichthyes > Orectolobiformes > Hemiscylliidae > Chiloscyllium > Chiloscyllium plagiosum. Next base: position 18,013,890 of record NC_057747.1, on the reverse strand, counting down.
AGGAATAATTGCTTCTGTTGTTGCAGCATCAACATTGTAATTACATTCAAAACATGTTTATAATTTCACAACAGATAAGGTGTTCATATGGTGCTGAGAATTAAGTGCAGGTAAGGAGCTGATTGGACCATAAGAAACAGAGGGACCTCAGGACAAACACCCCCGCAATCCACACTAAACACACATTTGATAAGGTCAGAATATTGAAATTGCCAAAAGAACCCCCAAGCTTTCATTCACATTTTCAGTTTCATTTTAACAAAACTATTCACACAATGCTCCTGTTTTTTCCCTGATGATCCTAGTTTTATTGCTGCCTAGTCCGAGCTATCTACAAACTGCAATATGTGATTTATATTTAGATAATGGGCCATTTTAGTATCCAGCTTAAAAATATGTTTTAAAAAATGGACAGTAAAGACCTTTCCTATCAGATTGTTGGTCCTACTTAACCATGTTTAAACTAAGCAACACATCCCTTATCCAGCAACCCAGCAATCATCTGGGAAAGGGGAAAACAGATTAAAATCAATAAATACCTTAGAAGTTCAGGGAAGGAAAGAATTTTGAGATTTTTTTTTTCAATCTTGAAAATGACCAAACCACGTCCTCGGAGATGGTAGCGATGACACAGGAACCAATATCCCAGCTATCCTGAACCACCACACCATCCGCACCCCCACTTCAAGAACTCATCTGATTTGCCTATGATCAAGACTGGAGTGGTGCTGGAAAAGCACAGCAGGTCAGGAAGCATCCAGGGAGCTGGAAAATCGATGTTTCAGGCAAAAGCTCTTCATCAGAAATAATGAATGATTGCAGAAAACTAACTCTCACTGCACAAACCAGAAACTTATTCCAAAGGTCCATGGCCCTTTGTGAAAAGGAAAACCTTCCGCCAACAACTTGTGCACCTATATCCCCTCAATTCCCTAATTTATCCAATTCAAAAAAATCCACCCACATATATTATCCCTTTATCACTGTAAACCAGAAAAGAAAGATATGTTTGCATTCAGATGGAACCTCTCATGACCACCAGAAATTGCAGACTGCTCTAAAGCTTCACAGCAGTATTTTTTTAGTGATGTTGACCTTGGGATAAATATTTTCTGGAATCACAAGGGATTATCTGCTGCTCCTTTGCAAAATAGTGTCATAGGAATTTTTACACCCATTGGAATGGGCTGACTTTTCACCCAAAATACAACATCTGCAACAGTGTAGCACTCCCTCAGCCCTGCACTGGAATAGCAGCTGAGATCTTTGTGCTCAGGTCATGGAGCTAAGCTAATCAAAATTAGATACAATGTAAAATGCATTGGTATGTCCAGCAGCTATGAAAATTGCTATATAAATGAAAGCCCTTCTCCCCTCCTCCCCTCCTCCACTCCCCGACTCCCCCAGTTTGGTGCTAAGTGGACAATCACAATTGGCTGGCACTGCTATCTGCTGGCCATGACCAATTTAATTAGGCCATTAAAGGAGCTCCATTGGGACAGATAGGACGCATGTCTATGTTACAAACCAGAAATGTTCTGCCGCATCGGTGAAGTCCAAAACAAATGTGTGCCAGTGGCCAGTCCCGAAACAAGCATCGAACCCTTTCCAAGAGCATAGAAGGGGCCTTCCTCCTGCAAAAAGCCCCCATCATGAGACTGGCTTTCCCTGAGGCAGCAGTTAGGAAAGCCAGGTTCCCTGGTTGTTGTAATGATATAACTAAGGCCACAAGATAAGTAAGCTTTTAATCATCCCGAATGGGGCCCATCATTATGCACTTCTTTCTAACCCTGAACTTCATCATTCCCCACAGCTTCGCCCAGCATTTCCATCCCAAGTCAATCACTCCCATCTCCCCACTTTCAGTCCCCACTTTATTACTCACTGAGGGTCACTAGTGAAATCACACCTCTTCAATCCTAACTTACCTTAATCAGAATATAAACTATTGAATTAAAATAATTTAGTTTACATTGACTGCTTGTACCTTTCAGAACAATTCAACAGGTTCACATTTTATTGCAAAATTTACCGACTATATGGGCTAAAGCACAGGGTCACATATTAATCCATAGTTGTTTAGTGCCATCAATAGAATGAGCAATTCAATAGAAAGTACTTTCTTTTGCATGTTATCTAGAAAAATCAATGTTCAAAACAAAGTCATGCAATTTTTGTCCCTCTGGTCATCAGTTTGCCACTGCTGCTTGACTACTGACCTTTATAGGATGTAAGGTGACATTTGTCACACAACAAATGGGTTAGTTGTTGTGTTTTGCTTATTCTGCACCGCTCTGGAATAACCTGTATATTTACACAACTGATAGAACCCTTAATGATGTACGAACTAATATGCATTAGAACTGCCAAGTTAATGAGGCAATAAGTGGCTCCTGCACATTGCAGAAACAACTTAGCCTGTGGCCTTGTCATTTAGGGGCAAGCAGAAAGTGTTTCTGCCCAGAAAACGTGCTAGTTATGATGCCATTTAATAGCTGCTCATTGTCTTTCCTTATGAACGTTATGGCATTTAAAAATACCAGTGAAAGAATCATGGAAGAGCTTTAAATAAATGACATAACCTTGCTGGATTTTAATTGCAACACGAATTGGTAATTGGTTGAGAGGTCGCAGTCAGAAAGTAAAGATAAATGGAAAGTATTGTGATTGGCAGAATGTGACTTTCCCCCAGGATGTACAGGGGTGTCAACCTTTCACTGTATTTATCAAAGACTTAGATGAAGAAGTAGAGTATTATGTCCAAGTTTGCAGATTACACCAAGTCAGGGAGAACTGAAGGTTCTGCAGATGTGAAGACTAAGTTACAAAAATTAGGAAGATGGAGAGCCAATGGTATGCCAGTAATCCAGAAACTCAAGATAATGTTCTGGATTACATGTTCAAATCTTACCACAGTAGCTGGTTAAAGCAAAACCTGGAATTGAAAGCTAGTCAGGTAGTGATATTTATGAAACTCTCATTGATTGCTGTAAAAAACTCATTGACTTCACAATATACACTTTGGGCAGGGAATCTGACATTCTTGCTAAAATTCATGGCGCTGGAAAAGCACAGCAGGTCAGGCAGCATCCGAGGAGCAGCAGAGTCAATGTTTCGGGCATAAACTCTTCATCAGGAACCTTACTTTTTCTCAATCTGCCCTATGTATGTCTTCAGATCCACAATGTGGTTGCCTTTTAAACACCCTCTGAAATGGCCTCGCACACCACTCATTTCAAGGGTAATTGAGGATGGGCAATACACGACCATACTGGCAATGCCCGAATCCCATTAAAGGATAAATTGGGCAAAATAGTGTCAGATTGAGTACAGTCTGGGGAGTGTGGTCATCCAATCTGGATCCAAGAAAAAGAAAGTAATTTTCTGAGGGAGAAACTAGGAACTGTGGAGGTGTCAAAATATAAAAACTATTAAAAGCTACTGTACAGGTATAAGAAGTAATCCAAAAGAATAATTATATGATGGCCTTTTACCCATGGGGCTATAATACACAGAATAGCAAGTTATGTTTCAGTTATTCAGAGTCTCGGTTAACCCCAACTGGAGATCAGTGGGGAACAGCACATCAAGAAGGATACATTGACCAGGAAGAGAATATAATGCAGATTCACTAAAAAGGTACTGGCATTGCAAAATCAATTTAAGAACATAGGTGGCCTCACATTTTATCAAGTTTCAAAGATTGAGGTACAGTCTCATCAAAGTGTTTAAAATAAGAATGGAATTCAACTGATGAGACACAGAGAAACTATTTTCTCTGATAGCGGATTCCAGTCCAAGTGACATAGCCCTAAAATTAGAACTAAGTTATTCAAAAGTGAATTCAAGAAGACTTGTTCATATGTATGATGGGGAAAAGTTAGATTTGCACTGCCAAATGAAGTGAAATGTTCAGGGCTGAGATTGACAGATCTTTATTAGTACAGGGTATCAATGAATTTACATTAAAAGGTGAGCAAATGGATTTAAGGTACAGATTTGTTTTTAAAATGCATTCATGGTATTTGGGTGTCACTGGCTGGGCCAATATTTATTGCCCATCCCTTTTGCCATTGTTGATGATAAGTGGCTTTGATCTAACTGAATGGTGAAATTAGTTTAAGAGGAGCTGAATGACCTTGTTCTGCTCCTATCAAATTGATACATTCTATTAGAAAATAATCAATTTCTAATGGTGCATAAGAATAATTATGAATCAACCTGTATATTATTTCTTTGTTGCATTGGTATCTTCAGGCCAATTGTTTTGACAATGCAACAGACCCATTTCTTTTGTGCTTTGACTGATCAAGTGTATATTATGAGAAAGCAATTACACAGGACTCAGAAAGTTATCTCATTATACCTATGATTTTTATGTGTTTCATGCAATTCCAAATTCTTACTTATAACAACTTAAAAATAACTGTACAAACCCCTTCTTACTGGAACTGATCATTTTAGAAAGCAAGAGTTAACACCACATAGCTATTGAATAGGAATTAATTAGAGCTGTATTTGCCATCTACATTCACATTGAAAGATTAACAAAGACTGCTTCACTGGCATAGAGTTCTCTTATTCTTTTAGCAATTCAACAGAGATGAATAACAGCTTCCACTGATATGCAGCTTTCAGATCCTCAGAACATGCTATATTCACTGTTATTATACAGGCTAATTCAGGTGCCAATTTGTATACAGTAAGGCGCCATGATCAGCAATTGGATGAATAGTTGCTGGATATTACTTCTGGGATAAATGTAGGATATTGGGAGAATTCCCCTGAAGAATCAGATGGCGTCTCAGATTAGTGCATCATCCAAAATATTTCATGTCCCGACAGTGCAGCACTCAATCAGCATTGTATTGAAATGCCAGCTTTTTCCTCTGCTCATGTCCTAAATCAAACCCACAAGTTTCTGACTCAACACCATTGATACCACTGATACACTGGATGCAGTTAAGAAAATAACCTTTATCATCTTGGGATCCAATTAACATATCAATGCTTCTAACAACCAGTAGCATATAATTCATACATACTTCCATATATATTTCTGCCCCTTCTGAACTTCACCACAACTCATTGAGTCTTTGCTAACTATCAAATATTGATGTCCTCTCCATCACATCTTCCAGTTTCTTAAACATCACCTTTTCCTCATCTGTTTATCAAAGCCCTCAGAGTGAATTCCAAACTGAATTTGCAAGGAATTGCTCCAATTGAACTAGATTGAAGGCATTTTACATCTCCAAATCTGCATAACTGGGGTCAGCGAACAAGTATTAAGATGACTTGGTCAGTAGCAATCTCATTGCAAATAAAAGTTTCAACTCAGAACTTGGATACTAAATACAAGCTGGCACTTAATTACAGTCTGGAGGATGTCCTTTGGACAAGGTGTTAAATTATGATGCTGTCCATCTCTTCTGGGGATCACAAAAGATTACTTAGCACAATTGGACAAACAGAGAGTTCTCCCCATAATCACATTCAAAAGTCTGCCCTTAACCAACATCATCAAGAATAGATTCCTGAAGAAGGGCTCATGCCTGAAATGTCGATTCTCCTGCTCCTTGGATGCTGCCTGACCTGCTGCGCTTTGCCAGCAACACATTTTCAGCTCATCAAGAATAGACTCAATGATCTTTCATCACATAACAGCCATGTAGTGTAAGTTAATACACTCCACATGAAGTTTTTTGGGACAATTGTGAGACGGGGAAAACGCTAAGTAAATGCACTTTCTTTTGTCATGTATCCAGGATTCACATTCAATATCTTACAAGCCTACTTTCATATAATGGACTCTCAGGGCATTGTCAGCTATTTCTGCTGTTCCCTTCCTTATCACAGAATAATATCCAGCCACAAAAAGGAACTGCGACCTGACATCCTAGGTTACTGGTCAATACTATGCAAAGATTTCTAACCCATGACAGTTTGCAGTATTCACTCACTCTGTCAGGCAGCTGATGTTTTAATCTGTTCAGTTTTCTCTCCCAGCTTCGCAAATTTGATGGTGACCAAACCATTCTGCTTAGTCTTCAATAGACACTTTTGCAGAAACAAAACCCTATTAAGATCCTGAATGTTTTCAGCTAGGCTAAGCTGTGCCATGATTCCTGGTGGTTTTGTTGCAATCAAAGAAGTACAGTACTTTGCTACAGGCTCCATCTGCTGGTCTGTGAGCAGGACTCCTGCTGCTTCATGTTAGCAGCTGGTGTTGACAAAGGCATGAAAATTCAATCATCAGGATATCCTAAAGCTGCCAACCCTCCTGGAATTAAATATTTATCACTGCAGTGAGCAAGCCAGAAACAAACCTAAAACAATTGTGTGTTTCTCCTCCATTTTCTTTGACCATTTTCATTGTTTCTTACATGATGATTAAGGTTGTTGGGAGTGATAGGGGTTGGAGCAGGGCTTTTTCACTGAGCAGGCTGGAAGGTCACACAAACATATGAAAAGGAGAAGAAGTAGACCATTCGGCCCTTCAAGCCTGCTCTGCCATTCAATAAAATCTTGCCTTAACTATTTGTGTTCCAAATTCAACATTCCCATTGATCCCCAAGAGCAGCTCATTCATGTAATGAATCCTCTAATAATGCATCCAGCCAGAATTGGTAGCCCTACTGTCAACCTGCAGTTGGTAGAACAGTTATGTGACCAAGGCAGCAAATGTGCAAAGGTGAATCAAAGTCATGAATGATCAGAATTTCAGCAACTTGCAATTGTGTGGTCCTGATCTGAGACTCTTTCTGGTCTAACCCCTTTCCTGGTTAGTATTGTTTATTATCTGATGCACACAGCCTGCCCACCAGTGGGCAATGTTACGGGGGGGTGTATGTTTCAGAGTCAGCCAGTGCTCCGGACACACATCACTAACTCTCCTCCCGTGATATAATTGGCACTTTCATACACCACCCACCCCACTCACCCCAGTAGTGTGTATCCTGGTGGAATGGAGATTGACCTTCTTTCAGCACTGCTGCCCAGTCCTCTGAACCTTGGAGAGGGCACTGACCCAAGTGGTGGTCTCCTACCTAGCAGATATCGTGCAGTGACATGGTCTTCTCTGTCCATTCTCCAGGAGGAGGAGACCCCTTCTTTTGCAACACTCCATTAACCAGATCTCCAAATTCCTGTTCAGATAACTCTGGTGCCCACTCATCTTTGTCAGCCATCTTTGTCTAGTTACCAGATGCCAGAGTTCCTCAGATACATTGCACGCTCCTAAAGATGGCAAGGGCACAATGGACTTTACGGTGGATGTCCGATGAGTGACAAATTCTTCCTGGAGTGGTGAGTGGTATGATGGGACGGTGATATAATGTGGTACTCGACAGTGGATTGGCAATGGCAATTAAGAGCAGTGTGCTTAGTTGAGATCCAGCACAGAGTTTTGCCACCAAACATTGCACAACCCAAAAAAAGTAAGACTCTGCCGAAGACCTTTTTTAAACTATCCTTATGTAAGCTTCTAACTTACTTTAGTACCTTTGTGACATTAGCAATCATACCTTCAGTCCCTTTACTCAGGTTATTTATATAAACCTTAAACAGTTGAAATCCCAGCACCTAATCCATTACACCACTCATTGCCATTCTGAAGAAGACCCATTTATGCCTACTCTCTGCTTCCTATCTAACCATGCCAATATGTTACTCTCTAAAGCATGAGCTTTTATTTTCCACTGTAACCTTTGATGTGGCACATTATCAGGTGCCTTTAGACATCCAAATACAGCACATTTACCAATTCTGCTTTATCCATAGTGTGTCTCCCCTCAAAGAACTGCAACAATTTGGTCTTAACATGACCAAATTCCCAATTCAGTCCAATTGTCTAAGTGCCCTGCTATAACTTGATTAATAATCGTTCTAACATTTTCCCCATGGTAGATGTTAACTATCCCATGCTTTCTGTCTTACTCCCATTTAGAATAGAGAACTTATATTTCCTCTCTTCCAATTCATTGGGACTGTCTTTGAGCCAAGGGAACCAAGCCATCAATTAACTCACGAGCTACATCGTCTGAGAGGCTAGGATGAAGTCCATCAGTCCTTTGGCTCTTCTCAGTCCACAGTTCCAACAATTTACTCATACCATAGCCCAGGTGATTGTCATTTTCCTGGGGTGTTTTAAAATCCATCTTGGGACATGAGCTTCATGGGCTGGGCTAACATTAAATGCCTACCCCTAGTAGCTCTTCAGAAGATGGCAGTGAACTTGATCCACTGCTGTCCATTGTTGGAGGGACAACCACAAACCTATTAGGGAGGGAGTTCCAGGACTTTGACTCAGCAGTACTGAAGGAATGCTTATGTCTTTCCAAGCCTGGATTGCGAATGGCTTGGAGAGGTACTTGAAGGTGATGCTGTTCCCCTTGTATTTGCTGCTCTTGTCCTTCTAGATGGTGATTGTCTAGGGTTTGGAAGGTGCTAAGGAGCCTTGATGAATTTCTGTAGTGTAACTTGCAGATGGTACAACAATTGGTACAATCAATCCATTGGTTGTGGCATCACTTAACTCCTTCTATCACATACTGCTTATGCTGCTTGTAGATTGCTGAACATCAGGGATGGAGGGACTAAATGTTTGAGGATGCAGTGTCAATCAAACAGCCTGCTTTATCTCAGCATCACGATTCATATGTGTTGTTGGAGCTGCACTCATCCAGGCAACTAGGGAGTGTTTCATCACACTCCTGATCAATGTTCCCTCAAAGATGCAGGCCACTTAGAGAGATTCTATACACACCGATCAGTGTGACACCTTAGCTTTTGGAAGCCTCTGCTGCACATGGACCTCAGAGGTTTACACAGAAAACAAAATAATCAGGGGAATGTTGCTCCTGAACGGTGTGCCATGTACATAGTGGACAGGGCTTGAAGAGTCAGGAAGTGTGTTTTCTGACATGCTTTTATAGCCACAGTATTTATGTAGCTGTCCTTGTTCAGTTTCTGACCAACAGTAATCCCCAGGATGTTGATAGAACCAGGTGATTTCATGATGGTAATGTTATATCAAATGTCATTGCCTAGCACTTGTGTAGCATGAATGTTACGACCATTGTTAGCCCAAACCTGGATAATGTCCAGAACTTGTTACATTTGAACATGGACTGCTTCAGTACCTGAGGAGTCACGAATGCTGTTGAACATTGTGCGATCGTTAGTGAACATTTCCACTTCTCACCTTATGACGGTGGGCAGGTCATCAATGAAGCAGCTGAAGAGGGTTGGGCCTAGGACGCTACCTTTCGGAACTCCAGTAGTGATGTCCTGGAGCTGAGATAATTGACCTCCTGCACCCACACCATACTCCTTTATGGTAGATATGATTCCAACCAGTGTGGCTTTCCCCAGTTCCCATTGATTTAATAGGGCTCCTTGACACCACACTCATCTAAATGCTGCCTTGTTGTCAAGGGTCATCACTCTCACCTCACCTCTTGAGGTGCTCTTTTATCCATGTTTGGACCAAGGCAAAAATAAAGTTAGGAGTTTAGTAGTTTTGTTTCACATAATCCCTCCAGTGTGGAAGCAGGTCATTCGGCCCATCGAGTCCACACCTTTGAAGAGCATCCCACCCAGACCCACTTCCCTTTCCTATTCCTGTAACCCTGCATTTCCCATGGCTACACCTCCCCTAGTCAGTACATCCCTGGACACTATGGGGCAATTTAGCATGGCCAATCCACCTAACCTGTACATTTTTGGCCTGTGGGAGGAAACCAGATCACCCAGAGGAAACCCACACAGACACAGGGAGAGTGTGCAAACTCCACACAGATAGTCGCTTGAAGGTGAAATCTAACCCAGGTCCTTGGCGCTGTGAGGCAGCAGTGCTATCCACTGAGCCACTGTGCCATCCCAAGTTGAGTAACCCTGGCAGAATCCAAAGTGGGTGTCAGTGAGCAGGGCTTTTACTAAGCAAGTGTTGCTTGACAATACTGTTTATGACCCCTTCAATCACTTTGGTGATGATTGGGAGCCCAGGTTCCAGTAGCTATACTGGAACGGTGTGGCCATGGATGCAGCAAGTTCTGGACCACATGTCTTCAGCGCTATTTTGGAATATTGTCAGGCCCTATAGCCTTTCCATTATCTAGGGCCTTCAGCAATATCTTGATATCATGTAGAGTGAATCAAATTGGTTGAAGACTGGATTGTGTGATGTGTTAGGGACTTCTGGAGGAGGCCAAGATGGATCCTCCATTCAGCGCTTCTGGCTGAAGACTGTTACAAATGCTTCGGCTTTACCTGGTACACTGAATTGATGGGATTTCTCATTATTGAGGATGGGAATATTAGTAGGATCTCCTCCTCCAGTGAGTTGATTAGTTGTCCACCACCATTCACAACTGGATGTGATAGGACTGCAGAGCTTAGATCCGGTCCATTGGTTGTGGAGTCCCTTGACTCTGTTAATCATTTGCTGTTTATGCTGTTTGTAATCCTGTTTCAGCTTTACCACATTGATACCTCATTTTTAGCTATGCCTGGTGTTGCTCCTGGCCTGCCCTCCTGTAGTCTTCATTAAAGCAAGAGCTGATCCCCTGGCTTGATGGTAATGAAAGAGTGGGGAATATGCTAGGCTATGAAATTAAATATTGCCTTTGAGTATAATTTCACCACTGCAAATGGCCCAAGGTGTCTCATGGATGCCTAACCCTGAGTCAGTAGGTCTATTTGAAGTCTGTCTTGATAAGCACAGTGACAGCACCACACAACACAACACAAGGTAGCCCCAGTGTTAAAATTAGATTTTGTCTCCACAAGGGCAGTGTGTTGGTCACACTTACTGATTCTGCCATGGGCAGATGCATTTGTGGGGAGTAGATTAGCGATGATGAAGTCAAGAATGTTTTCTCTTTTGTTGGTTAACTCACCACTGACACAATGTAACAGCAATGTCCTTTAAGACTTGACAAGTTTGGTCAGTAGTGGTGCTACTGAGCCACTCTTGATAATAGACATTGAAATCCTCATGTTCTGCATCCTTGTCACCTGTACATGGTGTTCAACATGGAAGAGCATTGATTCATCAGATGAGGAATCTCAGGGCAACTGACCAATTGTATCACTCTTCAGCTGGGTCTGCTGGGACTGTCCTGTTAGTGATACTGGTATCTGGGACAGTGCATGTAGGGTATGATTCCATGACTGCAACTAGATCAGACTGTTGCTTGACTAGTCTGTGAGATAGCTCCAACAGTTTTGCTACACTCCCCAAGACGTTAGTAAAGAGGACTTTACAAGGTCAACAGAGCTGAGTTTGCAGCTGTCACTTCTGGTAACTAGGTCATTGGTGCGTGGTCAGACAAGTTTGATTTTTTTTTTAAAGGTTAGGTGCAACTCAATAGTTTTCTAGCCATTTCAGAGGCAGTTAAGAGTTAACCACATTGCTGTGGGCTTGAGCTGATGTGCAGGCCAAAACAAGGTAAGGATGGCAGTTTCCCTGCCTGAAAGACATCAGTGAACCAGATGGATTTTTCTGACAATCGACATTGGCCATCATTTGACTTCTAATTCCAATTTAGTCATATTGGACTTCTAACATTAACTCTGTTTCCCTTAACAGATGCTGCCAGACCTGCTGAGTTTCTCCAGTGCTTTCTTTTTTACATCAGCATCTGCAATGCTTTGCTTTTATGTATCATGAAAAGCAAGGATTATAACAACAAGCTTCGTAGAACTTCATTACAAAGCCTCCTCTAGTCTGAAAAATCCCTATTGACAACAATACTGCTTCCCATCACTCAGCTAATTTTGGATCCATGTTGCAACTGTCCCTTTTATTCTATGACCTGCAGATTTTCTCACAAGCTTATTGTGTGGCAATGCATCAAATGTCTTTTGAAAGTCCATGTGAACATTAAGGGTATTACCCTCATCTAATTATTTGCTACCTCTTCAAAACTCTAGGAAGACTCTATGCTGGCCGTTCCTAAACAGTCCACCTTTTCCCTTGTGACTACAAATTCTATCTCAAATAATGATTTCTAGAAGCTTCCCCACCACTGAAGTTGAACTTTCTCATCTATAATTGCTGGACTTATCCTTACAAACTGCATTAAACAAGGACCTGATGTTTGCAACTCTCCAATCCTCTGTCACCTACCCAGAGACTAGGGAAGAGCAAAAAATGCTCCTGTGATTTCCACCTTCATTTCCTTCAATATCCACGGGTGCATCTCATCCATTCCCAATGCCTTGACAACTTTAAGTACCTAAGGTCCAAACCAGTCATTTCACAAGAATGATTGTCACTCCATCAACAACAACAAAAAATACATATATCAGGGAGGAATATAATTAATGGAAAAAGGAGAGGAATGAAAGATAAGAAAAGATGCACTTTTACCTCAGGCAACTTAACAAAATATTTTTGAAGAGTTGTTTCAATACAGGAAAGGGAGCAGCAAATTTGCACACAAGAAAATTTCTACAGCAGTGAGATACTGATTGGATCATCTGTCTTTTTAAAAATGATGCTGTTTGTGGGATAAATATTTCCCAATTTATCAGGGATAACTATTGCATCTTGTCAAATATAACCATGTGACCTTTGACATTTACTTGATAAGCTATGTCAGGATATTTGGCCTAAAATTTCATCTGTCTATAATTGCATGATGGCTGACATCCTGAAGTGGATTACTTAAAGGTAAGTGGTGAAAATTCAAGCTTTATATTCAGAAACGCATTCAAAATTGAAACACTGCATTAGCAACTACTACATTTGTTTTAATTAACTTTAATCCCTCTCAATTTAATTTATGGCTCCCACTTGACTGAAGAGTGGGAAAGGCGAACTGAAGAATTGACTGTGATCATGTAAATTCTTTCAAGTTGTTCAATTCAATTTTGAAAACTAAGTAAATGCTCCTGCAATGTTTGCATGAGCTCTTTAATTCAAAGTTAATTCCTGTGCTCCAAATGAAAAATCTGTTGGTTAAAGCAAGCATTAAAATAGTTGAAAAGTGCATAAAAGACACAAGTTGCACCTTTGCTGACTAATAACACTTATAATAATCGCTGTGTCACCAGAAAGACATTTTATTTGGAATTTCTGCGGAACTATATTCTTGGTAGAGTGGGTTAACAAAACTATGTCAAGTCACGCACAAAAGAAGTGATATCACAGATTGACAATGCTTGCAGGAGAAAGTGAGAACTGCTGATGCTGGAGATCAGAGTCTAAGATTCTGCTAATGGAAAAGCACAGCAGGTCAGGTAGCATCCGAGGAGCAGGAGAATCAATGTTACATGCATAAGCCCTTCATCAGAAATGAGGCTTGTGGGCCGGGGGACCTGAGAGATAAATAGGAGGGAGGTGGGGCTGGGGGGAAGGTAGCTGGGAAAGTGATGGGTAAATGAAGTTGGGGCTGAAAGTGATAGGTCAGAGAGGAGGATAGAGCAGATAGGTGGGAAGGAAAATGGACAGGTAGGACAGTTCAAGAGGGCGATGCTGAATTGAAAGGTTGTATCTGGGATATGGTGGGGGGAGGGGCAATGGGGAAACTGGTGAAATCCACAATGCTTGCAGTTCACAAAATGATTCTAAATCCCAATGTAATACAGGTACAATGGTTTATTTTTCTCTCTGTAGCAGTGTATGTAAAGACTGTATCTTTTAATTCGTCTGTGTTTCAATAGTAGACTGAAGTATGAAAGGGACTCTATTAAGAACCAAGTATTTTTGAAAGATTTCTCGACATTTTAAAAACAAACTATTGAAGCTCGCTGTAAATAACTTCGCGCTGCTGTGTTCAAGTGTTGGAGGTTAGTTACAGACCAGCTGGCACCAGGGGTGTGTACAAAGTGAGATTCAGTCAGCAACAAGTAGCTGATTAGTTTGTGGATGTTTAAAGGCCATCTGCTTGCCAACAATTGTGTGATTGGCTCCTTAGTAGCTGAACTGGTATTGGGTGTGAATGATGCGGATGGAAGCCTTTGGGTTTTTTGGAAGGGTGGGGGAGGGGGCATGTATCTCTCTGAAGGACAATATATCTGATGGCTGAAGAAAGCAGCTTATGTTCTCCCACTAACTTCTATAAGCTGTTGCTTTTTACCACTAAGTTAGAGGCTGAACCTTGAGTTCAGTTATTGCCCCAAACTTTGATGCCCTGTGATCACTTGTTCGACCACTTATTGGGCATCAAAAGTCAATGCTGAATCAAGTGGAACACAGTAAATTTAAAATAGTGCACCTAAGTGTACATAAATACTCAAAGCATGTAGTCTATTTTATCTATTCTTAATGAGACAATTTTTTAAGAAACTCAGAATTGCAATCCTAGTTAACTATTAAACTAGAACAAATGCCCTTTACACAACAAATTTAAGTCAACACTTTCCCTCACTTCATTAACTTAACAGAATCAATTTTGTCTGCACAGACATCACATTCCACGATTTAGTGTTTAGAACAGCAGGAATGATGATTGCCTAATGTCCTGTTTTCATGGCAGTCTCTAAGTCAGTTTTGCACTAATGTTGAGCTATTTTGAAATAGAATCCTCTGTGTGAATGATGCAAATGTGTTTGTTCCGCTCTCACTGAATATCTACCTTATGATGCCAGTTTTAACTCAGCTGTGAAGCAAATCAGTGCAATGTGAACAGTTTGCAAATCCCCTCTGATTTTCTGCTCCATTGTGTAACATAGTGTATGCAACTGATGTATTCTCCACTGCCTGTAGTTTGTATTGCTTTAGGGAGAAGATGTCCTGTAAATACTGAGGAAGATCAAATTCACTTCTGATCAATAGATATGAACTGACAACATCAAGCACTCTGAAGTCTTTTCCAGAACAGACAAAAGCTTGTTTATACTAATACCCCATAGATAGTGACAAACAGTAGCTAAATCAAGAAGCAGTCAATTGAAGCTTGTTTGTCATTGTACCTGGCACAAGTCAAAATAGCTGGCTTAAAGGAGGCTTAGCTTGGGATTCAAATCGCAGTGACGCCAAGGGTAGATTTGAAGTTTCTATTTCCCACCATCATTAGGTCAGGAGACAAAAACAAATTATGAGGCACACGAAAAATAGATAGTTCTAACATTACTATAAATCTGACACAAGGCAGAAAATGCTGGAAACACACAACATTCATATCTCTGAGTCAGGAGGCCCAGGTTCAGTTCCACACAAATTCAGCCTGATGTGATTTGAACATGCAACCTTTGGATCTGGAGTCAGATGCAGTACTGTTGCGCTACAAGCCCACGAAGGGCTTTTGCCCGAAACGTCGAATTTCCTGCTCCTTGGATGCTGCCTGATCTCCTATGCTTTTCCAGCACCACTCTAATCAGACACTGGTTTCCAGCATCTGCAGTCCTCACTTTTGCCAGTTCAGTTCCCACCTGCTCTAGAGGTTTAGATTAGATTCCTTACAGTGTGGAAACAAGCCCTCCAAGCCCAACAAGTCCACACCAACCCTCCGAAGAGCAACCCACCCAGACCCATTCCCCTACATTTACCCCTTCACCTAACACTACGGGCAATTTAGTATGGCCAATTCACCGAACTTGCACATCTTTGGACTGTAGGAGGAAACCGGAGCACCCGGAGGAAACCCACACAGACATGAGGAGAATGTGCAAATTCCACACAGACAGTTGCCCAAGGCGGGAATTGAATCCAGGTCCCTGGCACTGTGAGGCAGCAGTGCTGACCACTGAGCCACCGTGCCACCCACAAATTGCAGGTGTGTAATAACATTGCAGAATAGGATGATTAGAAAATAGCCCACAACTGGACAGATGATAAACTAAGAGATGGGTAAAGAATTCTGACCAGACAACAATAAGGCAGGAAAGAAAGAGCTGAGAAATCTTCTCGAATGTCAGTTAAGGATTAATTGTGAGTTCATGTAATTTAAGAAGACAGTGGTTTGATCTGTGTCCCATTCAAAGAACAAAGAAAATTTACAGCCCAGGAACAGGCCCTTTGGCCCTCCAAGCCTGAGCCGATCCAAACCTACTGTCAAAAATTGTCACCCAATTCTTAAGCATCTGTATTCCTCTGCTCCCCACCTACTCATGCATCTGTCCAGACGCATCTTAAATGAATTTACCATACCGGCCTCAACTACGTCTGCTGGCAATGCATTCCAGACATCCACCACCCTCTGTGTGAAGTACTTGCCGTGTGTAACCCCCACGTGTATTCGAGCAAGCTTGGTCTGGGCAGTAGGTATAAACCACAACTTGTCAGAGTGTCCCTGGACTGTGGCAAAGGAAGATTGGCCAAGGTTCATCTCTGACCTACAGAGGCAGACTCCTGCCAGCTGTGTATGTGAGCACAGGGATGAGCTGGGAGCTCCTCTACATTCAAGTGTTGTTGAGTATTACTGGGAGCACTGTGTTCGAATTAGGCATCAGGTATTTGCGACTTGGATGGAGGAAGAGAATGTTTCCTCGCTCAGAGGATTGTGAATCTTTGGAATTTTTCACTCTAAGGCCTGTGGATGTTCAGGTGAATTGACCATGCTAAATTGCCCATAGTGTTCAGGGATGTCTAGGTTAGGTGTATTAGTCAGGGGTAAATGTAGAGTAGTAGGGGAATGGATATGGGTGGGTTACTCTTCAGAGGGTCACTGTGGACTTGTTGGGCCAAATGGCCTGTTTCCACACTGTAGGGATTCTATTCTATAATTAGGCTATTTAGCCCATCGTACCTGTGCTGACTCTTTGAGAGAGTTATTGAATTATTCTCACTCCTCTGCTTTCTCCCACAACCCTTTTCCCTTTTACAGAAAGGCTAAGAGGTGAGTTTGGGCAGAAATTTATCATTAAATTCATTGTCCTATTTATGAAATCTCTAGAATAATCTCTTTTCTGAATAAATTGAATTGTAATTTAACACAGCTGACCAGTTGTTCAAATGGTGGACAAAATGGCTTCTGCTCTCACATGATCATACACATTGTTGACAGAAGTCACGTGGCCATGTCAAGCCTACAAAGGCATCTCTCCAAGCATTCTCTTTTTTGCAAAAAAAAAAGTGGCGGATACATCATTTTCAGTTGCAAGTCACTTACACACAAGGCCTATAATACATGCACAGAAAACTGTTCAATCCAGCTTGTCCAACTTTGTCTATCCTTACTCATACACTGAACAAATCTTTAAAATGCTCATGTGTGATGTTGTTCATCTCGTGTCCACTCATTCCTATGATGGTGTTCCCTCTCCAGGCAACATTGTTACCATGGCGAGCATTGCGGCTTTGGGAGTTGTTCCTGCTGGTCAGTTGCCTGTGTTGGGGAAAGTTTGACCCCTGAGACTGATGGCCAATTGAGTTCCTTGCATAAGTTGGAGAAATCAAATTTTCTTCTCATTGTTCAAGATTAACTAATAGAGCATTAGTTCCCTTCCTCAGACTACACCTAGTGCCTGGATAGAGTCATAGAGTCATAAAGCATGGAAACAGACCCTTCGGTCCAACCTGTCCATGCTGACCAAGTTTCCCAAACTAAACTAGTCCCACTTGCCTGTGTTTGGCCCAAATCCCTCTAAACCTTTCCTAACATGTACCTGTCCAAATGTCTTTTAAATGTTGTAACTGTATCTGCAGCTACCATTTCCTTACGTAGTTCATTCCACATACTGTGTGAAGATGTCACTTTAGCATTACTCATCCACCCTTCTTAATGATAACAACTGTAGTTCCTTTGTACAAGATGCAATTCTGGGAAATCACCTTTCTCTGTATGCCCCAATATCTTCTTATAGTGACTCACTACCGCCTTCTCCAGGGCAACTAAGGATGGTCAATAAATGCTGGCCCAGCCAGTGACACCTATGTCGAGAGCGTGGTGCTGGAAAAGCACAGCAGATCAGGTGGCATCTGAGGAGCAGCAGAATTAATGTTTTGGGCATAAGCCCTTCATCAAGAATGACACCCACGTCCCATGAATGAAATGGAAATAGGTGTGTGCCTGAGTGTTTCTGGTATCCTTTTATTACTATTTCCTGCTGCACGTGGACAGTTGCATCATTTAGTTGACTTAAGCAAAATGCTTGTCTGTCAGACTCCATGTCCCTGCCTGGTTAATGTGCTGCTCCTTCTTGGTGAACCTGTAAACTTCCATGCTCTGTATTATCAACTTTTTTCATTGGGACTGCCATTCTCAACAGCATGTCGACAATATACATCCACGTATCCCACATGCGCTTCATTTCCAAATGATATCTCTGCAAAAAAGTAACAACCTTCGCAGGCACTTTGGGACAGATAGAAACTGTTTGTGAAGATAATTTGAGGTGGATAGTGGGCAGACATTACTATCATGTTGTCTCTCCCAAACAGGTACTGACTAAAGTGGTCACAAGCAAATATGATGGCAAGGCACACTTCCTCAACCTGTGTAGAACATCATTCAGTTTGCGTGAATGCTGTGGATGAAACTGGAATTGCTTGTCCCTTTTTCATGACAATTGCTTCAAATCACATCACACTGGTATCATGGTGGCTCAGTGGTCAGCACTGCTGCCTCACAGTGCCAGGGACTCTGCTTTGATTCCAGCCTCGGGTGTCTGTGTGGAATTTGCATATTCTCCCCGTGTCTGCGTGGGTTTCCTCCGGGTGCTCCAGTTTCCTCCCACAATCCAAAGATGTGGAGATCAGGTGAATTGGCCAGGCTAAATTGCCCATAATGTTCGGTGCATTAGTCAGAGGGAAATGGGTCTGGGTGGGTAACTCTTCAGAGGGTCGGTGTGGACTGGTTGGGCCAAAGGGCCTGTTT
Organism: Chiloscyllium plagiosum; assembly: GCF_004010195.1. Taxonomy (NCBI): domain Eukaryota; kingdom Metazoa; phylum Chordata; class Chondrichthyes; order Orectolobiformes; family Hemiscylliidae; genus Chiloscyllium; species Chiloscyllium plagiosum. Next base: position 17,995,123 of record NC_057747.1, on the reverse strand, counting down.
CCACACTGTAGGGAATCTAATCTCATCACACTATAGGGGTAACTTCATTGTGGACAATGCACTATCTTAGCACTTTGGTTGTCATCACTAGTTGCTTCATGTAAGCGGAAGCTGTTTTTTTCTCTATGCCCTAGCAGCACTGAATATCTACTGAAGCTTCATTAGAGGTTCACACACTCACGATCACGAGAGTGGCATAGCAGCTAGCACTGCTCCTTCACAGCGCAAGAAATCTGGATTAGATTCCAGCCTTAGGTGACTGTCTCTGTGGAGTTTGCATATTTTCCCTGTGTCTGCGTGGGTTTCCTCCAGGTGCTCCGGTTTCCTTCTACAGTCCAAAGATGTGCAGGTTATGTGGATTGACCGTGGGAAATTGCCCGTGGTATTCAGAGATGTGCAGGCAAGGTGGGGCAGCAATGGGCGATGCATGGTTACAGGGATAGGATTGGGAGTTGGGTCTGAGTGGGATGTTCTTCAGAGGGTCAGTGTGACTCAATGTGTCAAATGGCCTGCTTCCACTCTGTAGAGATTCGATGAATTGGACACAAACTTTGCGAGGTAACTCACGCATCCAACAAATTGTTGTTGCACCTTCATAATGCTGTTGTAGCTTCATCAGGTTGACGCCTCATGTTTAGGTATGCTCCTGGCATGCTCTCCTGCACTCTTCATTGAACTAGATTTGATAACTTTGCATTATGGCAAGATCAATGCGGTGGATATGCTGGGCTTGTGTTTGCATATTTAAGTATAAATGGATTGCTGCTGATGGCCCACAGCACCTCAGTGATGCCCAGTCCTAAGGTGCCAGATCTATTTGAAGATTATCCCAGTAGCAGTACCACACAACACAATTGAGAGTACCCTCAATATTAAGACATGACTTCACCTCCACAAGGACTGCGTGATAATCACTCCTGCTGATATTGTCATGGAGATACATCTGCAAAAGCAGATTAATGAGGATGAAGTCAAGTATGTTTTTAACTCTCAATGGGTACCTCACCACTCACTGCAAACCCAAACTAGCAGCAATGTCCTTTAAAACTGCTCAGTAGTAACACTGCTGAGCCACATTTGGGAGAGCGACACTGAATCACCCACCCAGAGTACATTCAATGTACTTGCTACCTTCAAGTGGTGTTCAACCTGGAGGAGCACTGCCTCATCAGCTGGGGGCTTAGGAAGTAACAGTACAAGGTTTTCATGCCTATGTTTGACCGCACATAATGAGACTTCTTATGGTTCAGATTCAACATTAAGGACTCCCAGGGCAACTCTCTCCCAAATGTATACCACTGTGCGACCATCTGTGTCTAAGATATGATTCCATATCACTATTTCAGGCAGTTGCTGGACTAGTTTGAGAGACAAGATTAGAGTGGTGCTGGAAAAGCACAGCAGGTCAGGCAGCATCCGTGGAGCAGGAAAATCAACATTTTGGGCATAAGCCCTTCATCAGGAATGAGGCTGGGAGACTCAGGGGTGGAGCGATAAATGGGAGGGGCTGGGGGAAGGTAGCTGGGAGTGCAATAGGTGGATGGAGGTGAAGGTGATAGGTTGGAGAGGCGGGTGGAGCAGTGGGAAGGTGAGAAAGACAGGTGGGACAGGTCATGAGGACCGAGCCCTCCCACGCCCTCCACCTCCTCCAAGACTTCCGTTTCCATGGCCCCCAATGCCTCATCTTCACCATGGATATCCAGTCCCTCTACATCTCCATCCGCCATGACCAGGTTCTCCAAGCCTTCCGTTTCTTCCTCTCCTGACGTCCCACCAGTACCCTTCCACTTACACTCTAATTCGTTTGGCTGAACTGGTCGTAGAGTCATAGAGATATACAGCACAGAAACAGACCTTTCGGTCCTACTCGTCCATGCCAACCACCTAGTCCCACCTGCCAGCATCCGGCCCATATTCCTTCAAGCCCTTCCTACTCATATACCAATCCAGCCATATAAGTACCACCCTCTGCGTGAAAAAGTTGCCCCTTAGATCCTCACTCTCAACAATTTCTCCTTCGAATCCTCCCACTTCCTCCAAGCAAAAGGGGTAGCCATGGGCACCAGCTATGCCTGTCTCTTTGTTCGCTACGTAGAGCAGTCCACCTTCCGTAGTTACACCGGCACCACTCCCCACCTCTTCCTCCACTACATTGATGACTGCATTGACGCCACCTTGTGCTCCCATGAGGAGGTTGAACAGTTCATCAACTGCACAAACATCTTCCACCCCGACCTTAAATTGACCTGGACCATCTTTGACACCTGCCTCCCCTTCCTGGACCTCTCCATTTCCATCAACAATGACCTACTCAACATTGACACTTTTTACAAACCCACCGACTCCCACAGCTACCTAGACTACACCTCCTCCCACCTTGCCTCCTGCAAAAATGCCATCCTATATTCCCAAATCCTCCGCCTCCACTGCATTTACTCCCAGGGTTCCAGTTCCACCACAGAACACACCAGCTGTCCTGCTCCTTTAAAGACTGCAATTTCCCCTCCCACGTGGTTGAAAATGCCCTCCAGCTCAACTCATCAATGTCACGCAACTCCACCCTCGAACACCACCCCTCCAACTGCAACAAGGCAGAATGCCTCTGGTCCTCACCTTCCACCCTACCAACTCCGCATAAACAGCATCATCCGCCAACAGCTCCACCACTTCCGAATGGATGCCACCACCAGGGATATATTTCCCTCCACCCCCCATCCACTTTCTGCAAAGACCTTTCCCTCCGCGACTACCTGGTCAGATCCACATCCCCCAACATCCCTCCTGGCACCTACCCCTGCCACCGCAGGAACTGCAAGACCTGTGCCCACACTGCAACACCCCCCACCAACCCCCCACCCCCACCTCTAACCAAAGCCCCAAAGGAGCCTTCCACATCCATCAAAGTTTCACCCGCAATTCCACCAATGTCATTTATTGTATCCATTGCTCCCGATGTGGTCTCCTTTACATTGGGGAGACTGGACGCCTTCTTACAGAGTGCTTTCGGGAACATCTCCGGGACACCCGCACCAATCAACTCTACCGCCCTGTGGCCAAACATTTCAACTCCTCCCCCTCCCCACTCTGCCGAGGACATGCAGGTCCTGGGCCTCCTCCAACCGCCATTCCCTCACCACCCAATGCCTGGAGGAAGAACGCCTCATTTTCCTCCTCAGAACCCTCCAACCCCGTGGCATCAATGTGGATTTCACCAGTTTCCTTATTTCCTCTCCCCTCACCTTACCCCAGCTCCAACCTTCCAGATCAGCACCGTCCTCATTACCTGTCCCACCTGTCAATCTTCCTTCCCACCTATTCGCTCCAGCCTCCTCTCCGACCTATCACCTTTACCCCCACCTATTGCATTTTCAGCTACTTCTCTCCAGCCCCACCCCCCTCCCACTTATCTCTCCACTCCCGAGGCTTCCAGTCTCACTCCTGATAAAGGGCTTTTGCCCAAAACATCAAGTTTCCTGCTCCTCGGATGCTGCCTGACCTGCTGCGCTTTTCCAGCACCACTCTAATCTCTAGCATCTGCAGTACCCACCTCCGCCTAGTTTGAGAGACAGCTTGCCAATTTTGGCATTAACCAACCTAGTCACTCCACCCCTCCCCCACCTCCATGTTAGTAAGGAAGACTTTTCAGGATCAAGAGAGTTGAGTTTGCCATCTTCATACTATTTTCTTAATTGATAGTAAGTGGTCTGAGTGGTTTTACTACTTTTTTCAGACTTTTTTGAGACTTTTAGCTAGGCCATTTCAGAGGGCAGCTAAGAGTTGCATGTAAGCCGCACCATATGCACAGCAGATTTCCTTCCTTAAAAGAGCATCAGTGAATCATTTGGATTTTCAATGACAATTGACAATGGTCATCATTAGACTTTTAATTCCAGGTTTTGGAAGTCTTCAGTACTCACTTAGGATCTGCTACTAATGTTATTTGTTGTCACGTGTACCAAGGCAGAGTGAAAAGCTTTGCCTTGCGAGCAATACAGGCAGATCACAGAGTTAAGTACCATAGATAAGTAAATGATAGGCAAACAGTGGCAAAAGCAAAAACACAGGTACAGGCGAATGTTAAGAGTTTGTGAGTCCATTCAGTATTTCAACAACAGTAGGGTAGAAACTGTTTCAAAACCGGCTGGTGCGTGTGTTCAGGCTTCTGTACCTTCTCCCCGATGGTAGAGGTTGTAGAAAAACATTGCCAGGGTGGGATGGATCTTTGAGAATGCTGGCAGCCTTTCCTTGACAGTGGGCCTTGTAGATGGGTTCCATAGATGGGAGATTGGTCTTTGTGATTGTCCGGGCCGAGTTCACCACTCTCTGCAACCGTCTCCTTGCCGTACCAGGTAGTGATACATCCAAATAGAATGCTCTTGAAAGCGCACCTGTAAAAGTTGGCAAGGGTTTCCGCTGTCATTCTAAATGTCCTCAGTACCTGAGGAAGAAGAGACATTGGGTCCTTATAACCAGTGTATCCACATGAAGAGTCCAAGAAACATTGTTTTTGATGTCCACTCCCAGGAGCTTGATACTCTCCACTTGTTCCACCTCTGTGCTGTTAATGTGTAGGGGGCATGAGTAACATCCCGCCGAAAGTCAATAATGAGTTCCTTGGTTTTGCCAGCATTGAGAGCTAGGTTGTTCTCAGTGCACCATTTTTCCAGGTCTTTCACCTCCCGTCTGTATTCTGTTTCGTCGCCATCTGAGATTCGACCGACTATGGTGGTGTCATCGGTGAACTTGTAAATGGCATTAGTCGGGTATTTGTCTACGCAGTCATGGGTATACGGTGAGTACAGTAGAGGCTGGGTACACGCCCCTGGGGGCTCCAGTGTTGAATGTTAGTGAGGATGAAATATTGTCCCCAATCTTCACTGATTGTTGCCTGTGGGTCAAGAAACTGAGGATCCAGTTGCAGAGAATGGGACTTAGTCCGAGATCACTAAGTTTAGTAATCAGTCTCGCAGGGATAACAGTGTTGAAGACTGAACTGTAGTCAATGAGTAGGATTCTTAAGTAGCTGTTCTTGGTGTCAAGATGTTCTAGGGAGGAATGAAGGGCAAGTGATATGGCGTCTGACGTGGATCTGTTGGTCTGATAGGCAAATTAGAGTGGATCAAGAGTTGGTGGGGAGGCTAGAGTTGATTAATGCCATGACCAGCCTTTCAAAGCACTTCATGACCACCAAAGTTAGGGCCACTGGGCGGTAGTCATTGAGACATGCTGCATGAGCCTTCTTAGACACAGGCATGATGTTGGCCCCCTTGAAACAGGCAGGGACAGTGGCCTGCTTCAGGGAGAGGTTGAAGGTGTCCGAGAAGACCTCTTCCAGGTGATCGGAGCATGCTCTGAGTGCATCGCTTTCCTTGGATTCGCATGAAGGAAAACTGATCTGACCTCTGATGCAGTGACTGTTGGGATAGGTTCGTCAGGACTTGTCAGAATAGGTGTTACCTCTCTGCCGAAATTCTGCTCAAAGCAAGCATAGAAGGTGTTCAGACAATCTGGGAGGCATGTGTGATATCTTGCACTGTCTCTTTTTGGAACCTATGAGGTCATTCAGTCCTTGCCATAGTCACCAGGTGTCTGTCTGGGTCTCTAGTTTGGATTGGTATTGTCTTAATGGCTCTGTGAAGGTCAGACTTGGATTCCTTATGTTTGAGTGGGTCTCCTGATCTGAAGGCCTCACGTCTGGTTTTTAGCAGGTTCTGTATGTCCTAATTCATCCTGGGTTTCCTGTTGGGAAACACCCGGATTGACTTCCTCGGTATGCAGTCCTCCACACACTTGCTGATAAAGTCTGTGACGGTGGTGGTGTACTCGTCCGAGATACCTACGGATTGTTTGAACATGGCCAAATCAGCCAATTCCAGACAGCACCGGAGTTGATCCTCTGCCTCCTCCGACCAGCACTGGACCTGTGTCCGCGAGGGCTTCTCCTGCTTGAGCTTTTGCCTGTCGGCCGGGATGAGAAACACGGCACTGTGGACGGAGTTCCCAAAATGAGGATGGGAGATGGAGTGTTAGGCATCTTTCACAGTGGTGTAGCAGTGGTCTAAAATGTTCGGGCCCCTGGTGGGGAAGGTTATGTTCTGGTGGTACTTGGGCAGCACCTTCCTTAGATTGGCTTGACTGAAGTCGCCAGTTACAGTAAATAGGGCCTCAGGATATTCCGTCTGCAGGGCATTAGTGGTGGAGTACAGCACATCCAGAGCTTCCTCAACCTTTGCTTGTGGTGGTATGAACACAGCAGTTAGTATAGCAGCGGTAAATTCCCATGGTAGATAGAAGGGGCAGCATTTCATGGTGAGGAATTCAAGGTTTGGGGTGCAATGGCTGCCCTGGGTTGCAATGTCCATGCACCACAAGTTGTTGATTAAAAAGCAAACCCCTCCACCCTTTGCCTTACCTCAGGACGCAGTACAGTCCAAACAAATTTAAGCTTGGCCTTCACGAAAACAGAGAGTGGCCAATTGTGGCTCCCTGAGACTAAATATGCCTTTAAACCAAAACAAGGCTCTTGTTTACCCAGCTTTTATCCAATCAAAGAATATCAGCTCTGGCAAGTGAACAGCTTCCTTTCAAGGAATTTCCTGCTCAGGTATAGCAGGCCTTTACTGGATCTGATTTATTGGATTTTTTTTTTCAATGGGATGAGATCATCACTAGCAAGGCCAGCATTTATTGCACATCAATAACTACCCTTGAACTGAGAAGATTTTAAGTGCAGCAAAGAGTCATCAATATTGGTGTGAATTGATTTACATTTTTGCCACACAGGCTAAGGATGGCAGGTGGCAAAAAGAACATTTGAGAACCAGATGGATTTTCATAACAATTGTTGATAATTTCATGGTCACTATTAACAAGACTAGCTTTATATTCTTTATTAAATTCCACCAGCCACTTAGAACATAGAAATTAGAAAAGTACAGCACAGAACAGACCCTTTGGCCCACAATGTTGTGCCGAGGTTTAATCCTAACGTAAAATATAACAACTTAACCTACGCACCCCTCAACTCACTGCTTTCCATGTGCATGTCCAGCAGTCGCTTAAATGTCCCTAATGACTCTGCTTCCACCACCACAGCTGGCAACGCATTCCATGCATTCACAACTCTCTATAGTGTTAGGTAAAGGGGTAAATGTAGGGGTATGGGTAGGTTACGCTTCGGCGGGTCGGTGTGGACTTGTTGGGCCGAAGGGCCTGTTTCCACACTGTAAGTAATCTAATCTAGAACAGACCCTTTGGCCCACAATGTTGTGCCAAGGTTTAATCCTAACGTAAAATATAATAACTTAACCTACGCACCCCTCAACTCACTGCTTTCCATGTGCATGTCCAGCAGTCGCTTAAATGTCCCTAATGACTCTGCTTCCACCATCACCGCTGGCAACGCATTCCATGCATTCACAACTCTCTACGTAAAGAACCTACCTCTGACGTTTCCTTTATATCTTCCTCCTAATATCCTGGCCTGGGGAAAAGTCCCAGGCTATTGACTCTACCTATTCCATTCATTATCTTGTATACCTCGATCAGGTCTCCTCTCTTCCTCCTTTTCTCCAAAAGGACACAAGTAAACCAGATGGCTTTTTCCCAACATTTATTCAATTCCCATCATCTGTCATAGCAGGATTTGAACCTGGGTCCCCAGAACATTGCCTGGGTGTCAGGATTAAGAATCCAGCGATAATACCTTTAGGCCACTGCTAAATATGAAGAATGTGTTAACTCCACACAGATAGTCACCCGAGACTGAAATCGAACCTGGGTCCCTGGCGCTGTGAGGCAACAGTGCTAACCACTGAGCCACCATGCCACCAGTGATTCCAGATTTTTATTGAGTTCAAATTCTACCATCTGCTGTGATGGGATTCAAACCCAGGACCTCAGCATATTACATCGGTGTCTGGATTAAGAGCCCTGTGATAATAATGGTGCTTGGTGGGATTTGAACTCATATCCTGAGTATCTCCTTAAAATGATGCCAAGTGGGATACTTTTATTAACTTAAGACAAAAGAAGCTGGGACAAAAACAGAAACGGCTGCAAAATCTCAGCAGGTCTGGCAGCATCTGTGGAGAGAAATCAGAATTAATGTTTTGGTCCCAGCAATCCTTGCTCAGAATTGAAGACAGCTTTGCTTTTATTAAGGAGATAGGGTGGTGCGAGTGTGCGTGTGAGGGGAAAGAAGGGGTAAGGAGTAAATGTTAGGTGGGGAGAGAGTCCAAAGAGAGGGAAAAACAATGGATAGGGGAGTAGATAGTGATCAGGCCAGCAAGGTGAATAGTTGTTAATGGGAACTGTTAGTGGCTAACAATGGGCTTTGTGTACTAGCAGACCATGTGATAACAAGTTGGTAAATGTGGCCCTGGAGAAGAACTTATGTCTGAAACATTGACTCTCCTGCTCCTCAGACATTGTCTGACTCTCTGTGCTTTTCCAGCACCACACTTTTCAACTGACTCTGCAGCATCTGCAGTCCTCATTTTCTCCATGTGATAACAAGGCCTGGTATGTGGAGGCTGGAGTAAGGACATGGGAGAGCTCAAACCCAAAAATTGAACTCAATATTGAGCCCAGGTGGCTGTCGAGTGTCCCAAGCAGAAAATGGGATGCTGTTCTTCCAGCCAGTGCTGAGGTTAGCTGGAGAACTACAGCAAGCATGGGCGGCACGGTGGCACAGTGGTTAGCACTGCTACCTCACAACGCCAGAGACCTGGGTTCAATTCCCACCTCAGGCGACTGACTGTGTGGAGCTTGCACGTTCTCCCCGTGTCTGCGTGGGCTTCCTCCCACAGTCCAAAGATGTGCAGGTCAGGTGAATTGGCCATGCTAAATTGCCCGTGTTAGGTAAGGGGTAAAGGTAGGGGAATGGGTGGGTTGCACTTCGGTGGGGCGGTGTGGACTTGTTGGGCCGAAGGGCCTGTTTCCACACTGTAAGTAATCTAATCTAGAAAAAAAAAGCCTGAGACAGAGACGTTAGTCAGGAAACAAGGCAGTGTATGAAGTGGCAAGCAACTAGAAGTTCAGGTTTTTGTTTACAGACTAAGTTCTCATTGGAAAAGGTTAATAGGACACTAAAGAGGTGTTCAAATATAATTATACACTTTGATTCAAGTTTATTTTCTTATTGATGGATTTATTGTTTCATGCATTTGTTACAAACAGAATGAAAAGCGTTGGATAACAATGCACTCTTTAGCATCATCTTAAAAAAAACAGAATATAAAGGCAGAAGACCAAAAGGAATAGTTGAAAGTTCAGTTCTTAGCCATGGGCCTGAATCCTGGCTTATCCACCCTGATACTAAGACCAACATCAACAGAGCAGTCAGCCAGCCTTGGGTCCTTTCGTTACTCAGCACTGCCGCCGCTGAACCATGTTGCCTGTCTTCAGCACCATTTGTCTCTATCAATAACGCCTCTGCCATGATACCACACTGCGCCATTCTCAGCAACACAACCATCACTGAAGCTGCTGGGTTCTGCACCAGGCACTGAGCCCAAACTCACCTCCTTCATCTGCTCCCATGAGGAGGTTGAACAGTTCATCAACTTTACCACTGTCTTCCACCCTGACCTCAAATTTACCTGGACCATCTCAGACACCTCCCTCCCCTCTCCATCACTGTCTTTGGTGACCGACTAACCATAGACATTTGCTACAAACCCACTGATTCCCACAGCTACTGAGACTACACCTCCTCCCACCCAGCTCCTGTAAAAACACCATCTCTCATTCCCAATTTATCCACTTCTACCACATCTGTTCCCAGGATGACCAATTCCACCTCCAAGTCCTGGATGGCCTCCTCCTTCCAAGATCGCAATTTTCCTTCCCACATGGTTGCCAATGCTGCCCAGCGCATCTCTTCCTTTCACGCACCACCACCCTTGAGCCCCCCACCCCCCCACACACAATAAGTGGCACCTTCCCCATCTACTGCAGGAATTGCAAAACCTGTGCCCACACTGCTCCCCTCATCTCTGTCCAAGGCGCCAAAGGATCCTTCCACATTCGACATAAATTTAGTACTACCTCTATCAATGTCATCTACTGTATCTGTTGCACCCTCTTCATCGGGGAGACAGGACATCTTCTTGCGGATTGTTTCAGAGAACATCTCTGGGACACTCACACCCACCAAACCCACCACCCTGTGGCTGAACACTTCAACTCCTCTTCCCACTCCGTCAAGGACTTGCGGTCCTGGGCAGACTCCACCACCAAACTGTTACTACCCGACCACCTGGAGGAAGAACGCCTCATTTTCTGCCTTGGGACCCTGCAACCACATGACATGGGATGAAAGTGGATTTCAACAACTTCCTCATTTCCCTCTGCCCGTTCTCCCCCGCTCCGCCCTCCAACATTATCCCAGTCCCAAGCCACCAACACGGCACCACCTTCATGACCTGTCCATCACCTTTCCCAACTAACCACTACACCACCACCCCCCCCGGCTATCACCTTCATCAACCTATCCCTTTCTCAGCTACCAAGTCCCCCCCCCCACCCCCTCGCCTCATTCCTGATGAAGGGCTTATGCCCGATATGTCGATCCTCCTGCTCCTCGGATGCTGCCTTACCTACTATGCTTTTCCAGCATCACACTCTCAAATCTGCCATCAACATACAATATAACTCCATCCGCCACCGCAGGGAACAAATCCTGCCTCTGAAGCCTCGATGCCATCAAGCTACTTCCAAGAGGAAAGTCAAGAGAACGGAACAGAGAATCCTTAGGAAGAGTGAGACACTGGCTGAATGGGTGATGGATGCATCTTCTACAGTAAATTTCAAAGCAAGTTTGATAAGCACTCGAAAGGAAACATCTGCTGTGAAAAGAGATACTTGGAAAACTCATTCAAAAAGGCACAATAGATCAAATGATCTCATGATGATGTTTAATTTGGCTATAAAAAGGCTGTAAATAAACTGTTTGTGAATTGAACAAATGAAGGAAATATTTATTTTGTCCATTGAATGCATGCATACAGCCTACTGTTTATTCAAAATATTTGATGTTATTTTCGCAAATTTAAAACAGTTTAGTCTCAGAACAACTGAATAATCCAATTACTCAACATGTTTAGAGTAACACAAACAAACCACAAGGTCTGAAACCTGGGGGCTTCAGTTCTGCACAGGGAACAGTGGATTACACTCCATATGTTCAAAACTTCTACAATGAGAACTCAAAGGACACGCTTAATTATTTGCAATGCCATCCTCGTCCAATAGATTATGCAATTATGGAATTACAAAGTGATAATTGATGCATTAATCAACATTACAGTTTACTTCATTGCTCCCATTGTCTTTCAACCTACTTTTCCCCAAGTACCTTTGAAATACACAGGCGAATTAAGCTAACACAATTAAAAATTGGGATTAATATAGTGCTTTTACCTTAATAAAATGTTCCAGTGTCCCAAGGGCCACTCAGGAGTGAGGTCAAACATTTAAGAGTTTGAGGACCATAATAGATTGGAGGATAGATGTAGACAATTCCAGTTTTACCGCATCACTAGAATGCAGAAAGAGATGATTCAGTCCGCTGAGTCCTCACTGACTCTCCAAAGGACAGCCCACCCAGAATGACACCCCCCACTCTATCCCATACCCTGCATTTACATGAATGCAGGATTGATTGCTGCTATGGGCGACTGTGTGCAGAGTTTGCACATTCACTCCACGTACACGTGGGTTTCCTCCCACAGTCCAAAGATGTGCAGAATAGGTGGACTGGTCATGCTAAATTGCACCATGGTGTCTAGGGATGCTTAGGTTGGGTGGATTAGCATGGTTATGGGGAATGGATCAAGGGTGGTGTCTGGGACAGATGCTCTTCGGAGGGCTGGTGCAGACCCAATGGGCCAAATTCCTTCCTTCTGCCCTGTAGGGATTCTACGATCTAAGTAAAGCATTACAATATACTAACAAAATTAACTGCAGCATTTTTTGAAAGGAATCTTTATTCCCCTGCAGGTAGTGGTTAAAAAAAATGCAAGATCCTGAACGGTGCTGACAAGATGAATGCTTTTTGATTGCTTTTCTGGGTCAGTACACAAGGAGGCATGGTTTTAAAATTAAAACTCACCTTTTAGGAAAGGGATAGATTTTAAAAAACCTGACCGTAGCGTGACCTTGCCACTTTCCCTCTGGACACTGGATGTTTCAAGGCAAAGGTAGAGTGATGTTTAAGTAAGGAAATCAAAGGCTATTGAGGAAAGATGAGAATCTGGACTTTGAAACACAAAACAGATCAACAGTGATCCTACTGAATGGCAGAACAGGCTCTATGGGCCATAAAGAAGGGCTTATGCCCGAAACGTCGATTCCCCTGTTCCCTGGATGCTGCCTGACCTGCTGCGCTTTTCCAGCAACACATTTTCAGCTCTGATCTCCAGCATCTGCAGCCCTCACTTTCTCCTCTATGGGCCATATGGCTTGCTTCCATTCCTTGTGGGATACACACTCAGCTACTACAGCACGATTAAAAAGCACTACCGCAGTTAGGCGGTAGCGTGGGGGTAAAAAAAAATTAGAACACATTGAGATTGTGGCTGATGTGTCTTAATTCCATGTACCTGTCTTTGAGCCATTTTCCCTAATATTATTGCTTAACGAAAATGTATTTATCTCAGGTTTAACATTAACAACTGATCCAGCATCCACTGCAGTTTGTGGAAGAGAGCTCCAGATATTTATCATTGTGTGTGTGTAGAAGTGCTTCCTTTCATCTCTCCTAAGGAATCTGGCCCTAATTCTCAGACTATACCCCCAGTTGTAGAATCCCCAAATAATTTACCTTTATCTCCCCTGTCTTTCCTGTTAATATCTTGAAGGCTTCAATCAGATCACCCCATAACAGGAAATACAAGATAGAAACATGACAAGTTAAAATATTTAGAATTCTGATGAAAGGCAATCAATTCGAAACAATAATTGCTGGTCTCTGTATAGATACTACCTGAGGGTTGAGTATTTCCAACACTTCTATCTCAGATTTCCATAATCGACTGGGAATATGTTTTCATATTAACAGGAAATATTTACATTAATAACATTGTCTGTGTGCATGTGTGGGAGAGAGAAGAGACAGACAGCAGGGGTAGAGCGTCCATTTGAAGCTGTACAATCAAGCATAATTAGCTGAGGGTCAGTAAACATATTCCAAAGAACAATATGCTACCTAACCTATTGATACAACAAACGTATCATGCCAAACATGAACTATTAATTTAGTAATTCTGGAGATTAATGTACCTAATACAAAAGTAAAGCTCAACCCATAAATGCACAGGCAAAAAATATAGGAAGCTCCCACCTTTAGTTGTTGTTGAGACACATTTTATACATGTGGGCAAAATCTCTCCAGAAATCTAAAAACATCCAACTGTACGTACAGTAGTTTTTTTTTCAGTGATAGAAGCATCTTATTTTTGAATATTATATTATGGCAATGGCATGGACGAATAATCCAAAACCCTGGGGAGTTTGGTTTGAATCCCACCGTGGTAATGCTGAAATATGGATTCGGTAGCCACTGTTTAAAATAAATTTCAGATCAGTGGTGCTGGAAGAGCACAGCAATTCAGGCAGCATCTGACGAGCAGCAAAATCGACATTTCGGGCAAAAGCCCTTCATCAGAAATTGGGATTAATATAGTGCTTTTACATTAATAAAATGTTCCAGTGTCCCAAGGGCCACTCAGGAGTGAGGTCAAACATTTAAGAGTTTGAGGACCATAATAGATTGGAGGATAGATGTCGGCAATTCCAGTTTTACCGCATCCTGGTGAAGGGCTTTTGCCCGAAACGTCGATTTTGCTGCTCGTTGGATGCTGCCTGAATTGCTGTGCTCTTCCAGCACCACTGATCCAGAATCTGGTTTCCAGCATCTGCAGTCATTATTTTAAACAGTGGGGTAAAAACAAAGTCCATCCAGTTCAATAATACCCTTTACAGAAGGAAATCTGCCATCCATACTAGGTCTAGTTGGTCTTCAACAAGCAGAGGAACTTAGCTGGCCTTTAATTGCTGTCTGGACAATAAACACTTGGCTGGCCGGCCACGTCTTATGCAGGAAAATCGATGTTTCGGGGCAAAAGCCCTTCATCAGGAATAGAAGCAGGGTGCCTGCTGAGTGGAGAGATAAATGAGAGGGAGGTGCTTAGAGTACAATAGGTGAGTGGGGGTGGGGATGGAGTTGATAGGTCAGAGAGGAGGGTGGAGTGGATAAGTGGGAAGGAAGATAGGCAGGTAGGACAGGTCATGAGGGCAGTGCTGAGCTGGAAGGTTGGAGCTGGGGTG
>NC_057747.1:17940508-17980531 GCF_004010195.1 Chiloscyllium plagiosum | reverse complement strand
CCAGGATGGGAGGGTGGGTTGTTAGGGGGCATGGACCTGACCAGGTAGTCATGGATGGAACGGTCTTTGCGAAAAGCAGAAATAGGTGGGGAGGGAAATATATTCCTGGTGGTGGGGTCCACTTGACAGAAATGTCTTCGGATGATTTGGTTTATGCGAAGGTTGGTAGGGTGGAAGGTGAGAACCAGGGGGGGTTCTGTCCTTGTTACGGTTGGAGGGCTGGGGTCTGAGGGCGGAAGTGCAGGATGTGAACGAGATGCATTGGAGGGCATCTTTAACCACGTGGGAAGGGAAATTGCGGTCTCTAAAGATGGAGGCCATCTAGTATGTTCTGTGGTGGAACTGGTCCTCCTGGGAGCAGATACGGTGGAGGATTTGGGAATACAGGATCGCATTTTTGCAGGAGGTAGGGTGGGAAGAGTTGTAATCTAGGTAGCTGTGGAAGTCAGTGGGTTTGTAAAAATGTCAGTGTCAAGTCGGTCATCATTAATGGAGATGGAGTGGTTCAGGAAGGGGAGAGAGGTGTCAGAGATGGTCCAGGTGAATTTAAGGTCGGGGTGGAATGTGTTGGTGAAGTTGATGAATTGCTCAACCTCCTCGCGGGAGCACGAGGTGGCGCCAATGCAGTCATCAATGTAGCGGAGGAAGAGGTGGGGAGTGGTGCCAGTGTAACTATGGAAGATGGACTGCTCTACGTAGCCAACAAAGAGACAGGCATAGCTGGGGACCATATGTGTTCCCATGGCTACCCTTTTGGTCTGGAGGAAGTGGGAGGAATCGAAAGAGAAATTGTTAAGGGTGTGGACCAGTTCAGCCAAACAAATGAGTGTCGGTGGAAGGGCACTGTTGGGGACGTCAGGATGTCCCCACCCCATTCGTCCATTGTACTCTTTGCTACCTTCCCCCACCCTCCTCTTTGACCTATCACCTCCATCCACCTATTGTACTCTATGCTACTTTCTCCCCACCCCCACCCCTTCTCATTTATCTCTCCACTCTGCAGGCACCCTGCCTCCATTCCTGATGAAGGGCTTTTGCCCAAAACGTCAAGTTTCCTGCTCCTCGGATGCTGCCTGACCTGATGTGCTTTTCCAGTACCACTATAATCTAGACTCTGCTTTCCAGCATCTGCAGTCCTTGTTTTTACCTAGCCATATCTTCTAAGCATGCATCACAAAAGGATAAGTCGTAAGAGCCCATGCAGCTGCAAGCAGTACGTTGATGTGAATAGAGGATTAACTAATGGGCAGGAAACAGCAAGTGAGGAGGACAAAGGGTTTTTCCTCAGGTTGGCAATGTATAAGTACTGGGGCACCACATAGATCAGCACTGGAGCCACAATTACTTAGTCATGGAGTCAGAGATGTACGGTCCAACCCGTCCAGATATCCCAACCCAATCTAGTCCCACCTGCCAGCACCCGGCCCATATTCCTCCAAACCCTTCCTATTCATATACCCATCCAAATGCCTCTTAAATGTTGCAATTGTACCAGCCTCCACCACATCCTCTGGCAGTTCATTCCATACAAGTATCACCCTCTGCGTGAAAATGTTGCCTCTTAGGTCTCTTTTATCTTTCCCCTCTCACCCTAAACTTATGCCCTCTTGTTCGGGACTTCCCCACCCTAGGGAAAAGACTTTGTCTATTTCTGGCAGTTCATTCCATACATGTACCACCCTCTGCGTGAAAATGTTGCCTCTTTTATCTTTCCCCTCTCACCCTAAACTTATGCCCTCTTGTTCGGGACTTCCCCACCCTAGGGAAAAGACTTTGTCTATTTATCCGATCCATGCCCCTCATAATTTTGTAAACCTCTATGTCACCCCTCAGCCTCCAACGCTCCAGGGTAAACAGCCCCAGCCTGTTCAGCCTCTCTTTATAGCTCAAATCCTCCAACCCTGGCAACATCCTTGTAAGAATTTTCTGAACCCTTTCAAGTTTCACAACATCTTGCCGATAGGAAGGAGGCCAGAATTGCACGCAATATTCCAACAGAGGCCTAACCAATGTCCTGTACATTCCCAACATGACCTCCCAACTCCTGTACTCAATACTCTGACCAATAAAGGAAGCATACCAAATGCCTTCTTCACTATCCTATCTACCTGCGACTCCACTTTCAAGGTGCTATGAACCTGCACTCCAAGGTCTCTTTGTTCAGCAACACTCCCTAGGACCTTACCATTAAGTGTATAAGTCCTGCTAAGATTTGCTTTCCCAAAATGCAGCATCTCGCATTTATCTGAATTAAACTCCATCTGCCACTTCTCAGCCCATTGGCTCATCTGATCCAGATCTTGTTATGTATTCATGACATGTAAGGAGGAAGTGAATAGCCAAATTTGCAGATGGCACAAAAATATGTGGAAAGGCAAGTTGCAAGGGAAATATTTCACATTAATAAGTATGTGGGCAAATGGAGTATACGCAGGTGAAGTTTCATTTTGGAAGGGAGAACAGAGTAAATAAGAGAAAAACTGCAGAAAGTGGCAACCCAAATGATCTTCAGGGTACTACTGGTCACAGCATCGAGTATAGGAGCTGGGAGGTCATGTTGCGGCTGTACAGGACATTGGTTAGGCCACTTTTGGAATATTGCATGTAATTCTGGTCTCCTTCCAATCAGAAGGATGTTGTAAAACTTGAAAGGGTTCAGAAAAGATTTACAAGGATGTTGTCTGGACTGGAAGGTTTGAGCTATAAGGAGAGGCTGAATAGCCTAGGGTTGTTTTCCCTGGAGTGTCGGAGGCTGAGGGTGACCTTGCAGAGATTTATAAAATCATGAGGGGCATGGATAGACTAAATAAATAAGGTCTTTTTCCCTAAGTTATGGGGTCCAGAACTGGAAGGTATAGGTTTAGGGTAAGAGGGGAAAAGGTTTAAAAGGGACCCAAGGGGCAACTTTTTCATGCAGAGGGTGGCGTGTGTATGGATGGAATGAGATGGCAGAGAAAGTGATGGAGGTTGGTACAACACTTAAAAACATCTGGATGGGTATATGAACAGGAAACGTTTGGAGAGAGTTGGGCCAAGTGCTTAGAAGTGTGACTAGATTAATTTAGATATCTGGTCGGCATGGACGAGTTGAACCAAAGGGTCTGTTTCCGTGCTGTACATCTCTATGACAAAGCTAACAGGTGCAGCAGGTAGGTTAACGGAATGTAGGCCCTTATTTCAAGAGGATTAGAGTACAAAGGTAGGAAAGTTTTATTTCAACTGTACAAGGTGCTGGTGAAACAACATCTGGAGCAATTTTGGTCTGCTTATTTAAGGAGACACCATTTCATTGGAGGCAGTTCAGAGAGAGCTCACTAGAATGATCCCCGGTCTGCAAGGACTGTCTTATTATAAAAACGGTTAAACTAGTTGGACAGTACTCACTGGAGTTTAGAAGAATGACAGGTGGTCTAACTGAAACAAAGAGGATTCACAAGGGGTTTGATAGGATAAATGCTGAGACAGCTGAACTTAGGAACATAAGATATAGTCTCATTATAAGAGGGCTCCCAACGTAAGGCTGAGATGAAGAGGAAGGGTTGAGTACCTTTGAAACTCCTTGTGGAAGCAGAGTCCTTGTGTATATTTAAGATAGAGATAGATAGATAAGATTCTTGATCAGTGGGGGATTCAACGGTTATAGGCAAACACAGGAAAGTGAACGTGAGGAATATCTGATCAGTCACGATCCTACTGAACAATGGAGCAGGCTTAAGGGCTAACAACCTACTCCTGCTCCTATTTGTTATGGCATTACAGACAAATAAAAACAAGCCTTTCCACTCCAGGAATAGTCATGGAGGAGATCAAACACAAGGGCGTAAATGTTAATCTAAGAGATATACAAGACATGAGAGAACATTTCAATAAACACAAAGATGATGCGGACGTGCTATAGGTTAGGATTACTGGTAAGAATTTTGGATGAATTAAAATTTATGAAGTGCTGTAGGTGGGAGGCCTGGACTTTTTCAGATTGCAATTTACAAAACTCTGAAGGCATTGGCAGGAAATGGCCTGGGGCAGGTACAAGCACATTGTACTAGGGCTTTGTATTTGGAGAGGAATAATTTACAAAACCAATTGCAAATAGTCTGTTGAATTCTGAGTCAGTAGCAAGGAAGGAGGATGGAATGAATTGCTTGGGAGTAAGAACCGAAGACAATAACAAGGGTTTTTTCAACATTTAATTGGATGAAATCAGTCAGTATGCATGCAGAACTTGACATGTTACTGATGTGAAGAGACAGCATAGGGGGCCATCAACAGACACACAGGGTCTCCAGAGGTGACTGGTAGAGGAAAAGAAACTGCAAGGAATACCTGACACCAATTAGAGGGGAAACCTACTGCAACGAGATTACATATAATTGCTCCCTTTAAAAGAAAGCTGCTGTGAATCATGGCATAAAGAATAGGCTAGATGTTGGAGGGATACACGGAGCAGTTGGTTTTAAGTAGGAGAAAAATCATGTCTAACTGGCCACCGTTCTCAGGCCACAAATATAATTCATTAATCAGTGGACCTATTTTGGTTGCGTATTCTAAGCAAGCTCTTGGGCTTGGCTTAAAACTCAGCCAAAGCTGGTAACAGCGAGCCAATATGTCAGTGGCTGCAAGAGCCCTGTGCAAAAATTAGTTCACTTTGACAGTTGAATTTCTACCCACCATTAACTCTGCATGATAATGGATGGGCCCACTGTGAACTGCCATGTCAAAATATTCACATTCAGCATAATATGCATTCTTTCCAAAATAACATGAAGTGAAAGATTTGCTTTAAGGTTGTAAGTCAGTATTCATTATGACCCTCCTTACAAGTTCACATCCAAGCACATAGACTCAGTACATATAGAAACAAGAGACAAGAATTTGTTTTAAAGAGAATTTATTTGGGTGTGAAATAATTACAGGTGACGATCCATGGATAACTTAACCTGTTAAACAAAAAGGGAAAAATAAGTTTGAGTCTGCATTTTTACATCAATTACATTGTTGTCTCTTCAAGGATTAAACCTCACAAAGCATCTGAATTAATTTAAAAATCTCAAATGAAGAATACAAAAAGCAACTAAATATAAGGTAACATGGAGCTATACTTCTGCTTTTCTTACGCACAAGTTTTGCATCAAAAATCAAGTGCAAGTATATAATCGATTACTCACATGTCAAGGAGCCTTCAATGTCTTTCCCATGTTACTGCAGCAAACAAAATAAAGCAAAATTAGCCCATTCACAAATGTCATGTCAAGTTCCTTTAAGAAAAATCATTTCAAGCAAAGCTCGAGTATCTATTTGTAACTCAAGATTTTTCTCAGTGCTGAGAGGTGATGCACACAGTCAAGGCAAATGTGCTATTCATAGAAAAGAGATTGGGAGGAAGCCAGGGGGACACAGTGACCAGAAAGCTTTGTGAATTCCCAACAATCAAAATTTTTTTTTAGAACCCAAAAGTATCTCCCACAACTTCGATTGCATGCTTAACATTTCCATTTTTAAGTGTGTGTATTACATTTTAGCCTTCAGTTCACTCTCATTTTGGCTACCAACTAGCATAAATATTTCAGCTTAAGATGCAATCGTCACCAGAACAAGACGAAGTGTAGTTCAACACAAAATTAAATTAAATTTTAAGATAAGCAATGAGAGGAATCAAATCTAAATTATAAAGCTCCAAGTAAGATCTGATGCAGTAGCCACATTTCAAATAATGTGAAAGTGTCTTGTTCAAAGCTAACAATTGCAGCCATGTATTTGATAAACGTGCACTGAAAATTTCACAGCACCAATCAGCTTTAAACCAATTTTAAAGCAAGCTACCGAAACACAACGACTGTGCAAGCATAAGCAGCAAAATGCAGTGACAATTAAGGAACCTAAATGATAAAGACAATGCTACATTTCAAGAAAGATACAAAAGCTGTTCCACACCATGAGAAATTGATTTTCTGTGTTCATTTAAACCAAGTTCAAACTCCAATTCAACATGCACTGCTGATAAACCTGCACTATATCTAAGTCTCAAAACGTTGCTCCTAAATTGTTACAAATTGTGTAGTTTACTACAAACAAGTCATGTATCATTGTGGGGCCCTACATTTAATCATTAATCAGGACAGTCATCCCTCTCCTCTTATACACCCAAATATAAATGTTGAGATGACTGATATGTCAGAAATGAGCTTGATACATGAATTTTAGCTCTTTTCCAATCCCTTTTCATCCTATTTTCCTCCTTCATATTGCATTATCAGAGTTAATTTTTGTTTCCGATTCTTACTTTAACAGTTGAAACTCACAGGTGTTATGCATCTCACTGAATTATGTGTGTACTTATTTGAAGATCAATTAAGCTTCAGCAACTAACTCAACACCTTTTAAATTGCAAAGCTTGTGTGTACCACTTGACTGACCAGCAGATGGAGCACATGTCCATTTTCAGAAATAATAGTAAAATGAGTACAGAGGAACCGTGATTACCTAAATATTGGATTATCTGCAAGGTCCTGATGTTCAGCTAACCTACGTTAAGCTACATTCAACTACACAGAATTCAATTAACTGAACAAAATACTGCCTGCCTGTGTCCTTCGGATAATCGGGGTTGTTCTGTAAATAGTATTAAAAGCTAGCTGGGACTTTACTACCCATAACATGCCCACAGCATTCTACTTATAACAGATTAATATGAATTTTATACATACACCTCCAATTGTAAGATCATACCAGTAGTTCCTCCCATCAGTGAGAGAACAATACTCATTCTTCTAGACTTTTAAACACAAAAACTTTACTTTCTTGATGACTTCAGATAAAGCAATCTAACTTTGTAGACTTAAGTGAAGGCATTCAAATCAGTGAAATATCAATTTACCTTATTTCAAAGGGTGAATCTGTCCACAAAGTCACTTATAATTTGCTAAAGAGTAGGATACGCATTGTTTTCTTATAATGATAATGTTGTTCTACCAAGATATATGCTTCCTTTAGTCTTTATTAATGAGTAACAATCAGTAAGTTTTCCATAAACAAAAATTGTTTCATTTCAGGCTTCCAGAATCCACATTTTTACTTTTCAATCACATTTACCATTTTGTTCACAGGTATGAGAAACTTTATGCAACTATGACATGAAAGTGTGAAACACCCTGATTTGATCATAAAGCAGCACCAGATTTATGAAATAGTGCAAACATGCAGAGTACTAAGCAGGTGAACAATAAGCAGTACAGTGCAAATTTTAATGGCATGCAATTTATATCAGCACACATGTTTAGAATCCAGTACCTGTCAATGTCGCTTCATTTCTGAAGAACATAATCCACAAGAATAACAAGAAAGGCAAAACAAAGTTATTGACTGATTGTGGTTAAGAAACAAATCAGACAATGAACTTACTTGTGAGTAGTAACCAATGAGAAAAAACACAAACAGTGGGGAATTATAAATTAAACTGACAAATCAACATCTAACTATGTTTTGGTCCAAAGGGTCACAGCAAACTCTCAAAAACATGTAGCTTGCTTGTGAACTTTTTTAGTTGGTTGACAAAACTAGAACTTAATTCAGGTCTCCAAACTTCTGGAAACCTGTGCCAGAAACAAACCAAGTCTGTGTAACAGCATGGAGTGAAAAGGAGACAAGTGGGCCCCCCACATACAAAAGTCCTGTCAATCTATAAGGCCTGGAAACTTCAACTTTCACACTGCTGGATTCAAAAGATTATTTAAACCTGGAAGCAATCTGTTCCAGTCCACATGTAGAAAACTAAGAAAGCTCAAGTTAACTGAGGTTGAGGGTAAAATGGTTATCTTGAAGTTTTTTTGATATGGTCATTAATATTAAATATGCTATGTTAATAAGTGTGAGAGGGAGAAATGGCAATTTTTACCAAATGCAATGTTACAACCATCAACTATAAACATATTTATACTTGTGATTCAGTACAGCTACCAGGAAAGCCAAGCTCATTAGTAAACTAACACTACAGCACCTACACAAAATTAGAATTAATTACCTTCTATACTCCAGAAGAAAAAAAATAGCAAACATGAATGGAAAAGAAGGACAAAACTGAAAAATGACACATTCAAATGGAAAGCTGAAAAGAAAACTTAATCACAAAGTACAAAAGCACTTTTTTCTTTTGAGGAAAGGTTTCATACCTTTTTGCCAGTACCAACGTTAGCTTTAGCTGTGCCCCGAACTTTCTTCATTCTGTTCTTGCGCTCCTTTCGCTGTTTCCTGGAAACCTTTTTTCTCTCCAACAGACCGTGCTAAAAACACAGCAGGCACAAGTCAGCAAATATGAAGTGGAGTACCCAATAAGACCCACTGAAGCAAAACAAATTGAATTCTTACCCTTGCCAGCCTGTGTTTAGGTTCATTCTTCTTAGCGTAATCTAAGGAATCGTAGACCATGGCAAAACCTGTTGTCTTACCACCACCAAATTGTGTCCTGAAGCCAAAGACAAACACGACATCTGGTGTTGTTTTGTACATTTTTGCTAGTTTTTCCCTAATTTCTGTCTTAGGAACTGTGGGTTTGCCAGGATGGAGAACATCGACAACCTAGGTTAGAAAAAGAAGATTTGAGTGATCCATTCCATAAATCAGAAAATACAATCAAATTTATTTTAAAAGCCAATATGCAGAGTTTGCTGTACTAAAGGCAATGTCAATGTCAGAAAGCACTTTGTTCTCTCCATTTCCAGCAAACTATCAATATTAGAAAATGCACTAAGAATAAACGCAGCATGAGGAAAATACAAGCTAATTTCAAGCCAGACTATTCTTCTACAATCTGAATGCATGAGCACTTTTTGCAGACTTTAGGGACAGTTGTCAAAACAAAAATCAGAAAATACCAAATGGAATATAAGATAGTTACTTGTCTCAAATTCCACCCCACCCCCAAATGATTTCTCACACTCAAAAGCTCTGGCTCAAATTTAAGATACGCTCCCAGTCTTAGATTTCTTAATTAGTGGATCTTGTTAACTCCCCAAAATGTTCCCCTTAAGGGCTTGAAAAACTTCAATCAAATCAGCTCTTAAACATAAGGCCTAGCAGAAATTAGGCCATTCAGCCCATCATGTTTGCTCCACCATTCAATCATGGCTGATAAGTTTCTCAACCCCATTCTCTGGCTTTGTCCCCGTAACCCTTGATACTCAAGAACCCACCTGTCTCAGTCTTACATGTACTCAATGATCTGGCCTCCAGTCTTCTGTGACAATGAATTCCATAAATTCACCACTCTCTGGCTGAAGAAGTTTCTCCTTATCTCTGTTATAAAAGGTTTAAGGCTATGCTCTTGGATCCTAGTCTCTTCTACCATGGGAAACATCTTCCCAAAATCTACTATGTCCAGGCCACTCAGTATTCTGTATGCTTCAATTAGATACCCCCCCCTCATCCTTCTAAACTCCAGACAGTATAAATCCAGAATCCTCAAACATTCCTCATATGTTAAGCTTTTTATTCCTGGTACTATTCTCGTGAACATCCTCTGAACACGCTCCACGGACAGTACATCCTTACTGAAATATGGGGCTCAAAACTGTTCCAAATGTGGTATGACCGGAGCCTCGTAGAGCCTCAGAAGTACATCTCTGCTTTTGTGTTCAAATCCTCAAAACTCTTGGGAGTTCAACCCTATTCTGAGAGTCTTCAAGTATTATTCACGTAAATCTATGCTGCAATCTTTGAGCCAATACAACTTTCCAGGTATGACCTGGAACTGCTCTCAGTACTCTACATGTGATCTGACCAGGAGTTTATATAACTAAAGCACGACGTTCTTCTGATCTGGACATCATTAGCCTTTTTGGATATTTTTTATAGCTGTTTATAACTTTTTAAATAATCTACATTCCAAATATCTTTGGATTTTCACCCTGTTTCCAGCTCATCACTATTTTCATCCAGATACCTATTTCAGATCTGCAATGGATGAACTCACATTTGCCAAAGTTATGCTCGTTTAGTTAACCCATTAACACCTCTTTGCAATTTTATGCTCCCATCTACTGTTTACACATTAAACAAAACAAATGCTAAACATGACCATCCAGGACTGATCACTGCAGCAGTTTGTCAACATTGCAAATAATTATATTAGTTAAGGGGTATAAAAGATAGCTGCTAATTATCTTAGGAGGACTGAATGAATTCTGAAGATTCTATGCAGACTAGCAAAGTTGAACCTTTTACCGATGCACTGAAAGATTACAACTGTTCTCAGGTTTCCAAAAATACGTTTAAATTTAATAACTTTAATTGCTTTCATGCCTTTTTCAAAAAGAAATGGAGAAACTCATGTGGACAACCACTACCCTGTTTGGCAAGAGTAAAGAACAAAATTGAGCAGAAATCATCAATTGAGGCAACATAAACAGTATTTTTTTCTTCAATTATTGAAGTCTGCAGGAAAAAAAAGTGAAATGTGATGAAAAGAAACAGCTCTACATAAAACCTCAGTAATTAAAATGTCAAAGAAAGGACAGGCCGAAAAATCATCATTTCAACAAGTAAAGATTGCAGAGGAAGAAAATACAAGAACATAAACTTGCTATTTTAGAGAAATGAAAATAACTACACAAGAATCAGCAACAACAATAATAATGTCAATGCATGCAAGAAAGAACAAAATGATTACTTATCAGATGAGTTTTCTTTTACATTCTTATAGAAATAAAACTATACAGGTAGCCCCCGCTATCTGAAAGTACAACATCCCCAGGAAACCTTTCGTAAGCCGAAAACTGCATAAAGCAAAGGTACATGATTTATATGGGAAAAAAGTATAGCCGTTTTTTGTAAAAGCGAAAATCCTCTTTGGATTCACAAAAACAGGTAGTGAAGTAGGCCTTTCGTAAAAGCGAAATTTGATAAAGCAAACGTTCAAAAAGCGGGAGGGGGGATTTGTACAGTATAATAGATAATAGAAAAGAGCAAGGTATTTCAACTCACCATTTGCTTGCGTTGAAGCAAGCGATTTGTCATGAACTTTCTGGTTCTGATGGTCACAGTGTCATTCTACATGTACAAACAGTAAACAGTTAGACGTAGATACAATGAACAATAAACAAGTGCACCAATGAACTCGAGCAAGATCGCGCATTTAGCTTTGGTTCAGTGGGTATCACTCCCGCCTCAATCCTAAGGTCAATGATTCAAGTTCCACTCCAGAGCTTGACATTCCAGTCTATCACTGAGGGAATGTTGCACTGTTGGAGATGTCATCTTTCAGATACAACATTAAGCTGCCTGTCGTTTTAAGTGGATGGAGAAGATGTTATGAGACTATTTAGAAGAATAGGAGAATTCTTTGGTTCAGACCATTGTGTATCACTCAACTAAAACCATTGGGATAAACATCTGGCATACATTGCACCGCCATTCATTGGACTGCAATGTGTGCAAATCAACTACCACAGTTCCTACATGACAACAGTAAGTACTATTAAAAGTCCAAAGCACTTTGACTCAGATGTACAGCAACAGATCCTTTCGTCCAACTTATCCACGCCGACCAGATATTAAATTAATGTAGTCCCATTTACCAGCCCCTGGCCCATATCCCTCCAAACCCTTCCTATTTAAATACTCATGCAGATGCCTTTTAAAATGTTGTAATTATACCAGCCTCCACCACTTCCTCTGGCAGCTCATTCCAAACACATACCACCCTGTGTGAAAACACTGTCCCTCAGATCCCTTTTAAATCTTTCCCTTCTCATCCTAAACATATGCCCTGTAGTACTGGACTCTCCCACCTCAAGGAATAGACTTTGGCTATTTCTCCTGTCCATGCCACTCATGATTTTATGAACCTTTATAAGGTCACCCTTCTGCCTCTGATGCTCCAGGGAAAACAGCCCCAGCCTATTCAGCCTCTCCCGATAGCTCAAATCCTTCAACCCTAGCAACATCCTTGTAAATCTTTTCTGAACCCTTTCCAGTTTCACAACATCCTTCCCACAGGAGGGAGACCAGAATTTCATGAAATACTCCAAAAGTAGCCTAACCTAGACAGTCACAACATGACCTCCCAACTCCTATACTCAATGCTCTGACCAATAAAGGAAAGCATACCAAACACCTTCACTATCCTATCTACCTGTGAGTCCACTTTCAAGGAGCTATGAACCTGCACTCCAAGGTCTCTGTTCAGCGAAACTCTCCAGGACCTTACCATTAAGTGTCTAGATCCTGCTCTGATTTGCCTTTCCAGAATGCATCACCACACATTTATCTAACTTAAGGCCCATCGGATCAAGATCCTTGAGATAAATATCATGAAAAGTACTATCTAAATATAAACCTTTATTGAGGGGCTGTACAAAATGACAACAAAACTATATTAATTTGCCTTCAACTGGAAACCTCTAATTTGACTCTGCAAAAGAAGTCAGAACATTTCCCATATGAACTCCTGTCTTTAACCACATATCCTTTCACCTAAACAAATCCCTTTTTAGGATGTTAGTTCAGTGAGAACTTCAGAATCACAAGTCTTATGGCACAAAAGGAAGCTGTTCAGCCATTGTTTCTGCACTAATGTGTTAATTGAGCATTATTAGCTCACGCAAATCTCCTGCTTTTTCCCCATACCATTGCACATTATTTTTATCCAAGTGATTGTCCAATGTCCACTTAAATACCTTAATTCAACGTTCTTCCGCCACACTTCCAGGCAGAGCATTCCAATCCATAATTACTCAGAGTGAAAACGGATTGCCTTTGCATCTTTTGCAAATTAAATTAAAATCTATACTTTGTCCCTTTTTACAGGGAACAGTTCTCTCTATCTACTATATGTAGCCCATTCAATTTTGTAAACCTCTATCACATCTCCTCTTCACTGCTTTCTCTCCCAGGAGAACACACCTAATTTCTTTAATCTATTCTCACAATTGAGGTCTCTCATCCCAGGAATCGTTCCTATAAACTGATACTGCACCCTCACCAATGATCCCATTGTTCCTATGATGTGGCACTCAGAACTGTACACAATACTCCAGCTGATATCTTACAAGTATCATATACAAGTTCAAATAATGCAGACGATACTGCATATATTCAATAACAATCCCTCCACCTGCCCGACCAACGATCTGCGCACATACACACTCAGGTCCCTCTCCTGCATCCTAATTACAATGGTACTTCCTATTTTACATTGCCTTTCCACACTCTTCCTACCAAAATTCATCACCTCACTTGTACGCATTGTAACTTGTCTGCCATCTATCTGCTCATTCCCTCAACTATAACACAAGACATAAGAACCCATCAAGTCTGCTCCACCATTCAATGAATGACCTGATAATCCTCAACTCTACCTTCCTCTCAAACACTCTGGGTCACCTCTCATTTTTTTCTCCCCCCCCCAACCTTCCCCATCCCACATCTTGGTCTGACAGCAGCCCTCAATCCCACTTTCTGTAAATCCTCATCCATTTTGGGTGGCAAAACTTTGTTTAATCAGGAAGGCACCCTTTCCTCCAACCCTTAACACCATCATTCATGAAGCCCCCACGGCATGTTTTATTAGATCCACGTAGATGGCATTGATGTTGGTTTTCCAATTGGGTATTAAATTAAATAAGTGCCCCTTCGAGATTGGGAGGCCATTTACTTTCACTGTAACCTCTCAAGTTCTGCACTCTCCAGTTACTTAGCGAGGGGAAGTTGAAGTAGGGTTGCACAATTAGTAATTAAATCCCATTGCAAACGAGGATTGTTGAGCGTTTATCAGCTCACATTTTAACATGTTACATGACTTGTTTTAACTCTTATAAGTTAAACTGGGGTCTCATTTTCTCTGTTCGCAGCTGAGCTGAAATGCAATGCACAACCACAAACTATCAAAAAGTCCGAGTCCTTGCCTCGTCAATACCCAAAAGCCAACCTCTGGATCAGGCAACTACAATTTGAAATCGAGCAGCTGCCATTCGGATGAAGCAGGCCCGCGGCCGCTGGAGGTCCCCGTCGGAGTTTGTGGGCTATTCGGTAACATAAATAGAGGAGGTACAGAGACAATAAGACTGCCAAAAGATTCAGCAAACTCTCGGACAGCCATCCACCCCAGGACTGAGGAGAGTTGGCCGGGGATGGCGGTGATTTTGAACGGATTCACCGGCTCACCACTCACCATCTCGGCAGGCTCCTCGGCGCCGGGCTCGGAAAAGGAACTAGGACCCCATGCCTGTCAATCATATGCCCTCGTGATGGCCGCGCAGCTGCCTGATTGGAAACGTTATTTTTTTTCCACACTTCTTTGACAATGTTTATTTTTTAATTTTAAAATGCACAATCGTTGTAGAAAGCGCAAACATTTTTTTCCTTCAATTTTTCACTGTGTGCTTTCAGTATTGGATCATAAAATGCTGGAAGTGGCCATTCTGCCCATTGTGCCAGCTCATTGAAAGATATACAGTATTCCGATTAATACCACTCTCCAGCTCTCTCCTATTGCCCTGCATTTTATTTTAACTTGTATTCAATTCTTTTCAGAGTGCAACTTGTTGCATCTGCTTCCACAGTCCTTTCAAGCAAATTATAACAATTGTCTTGGTATCTCTTCTGCAATACTTGATTTATGAAAGGATTTTGCTGTATTACAAGAATTAATTCCACAAATGTCAGTAAACTGTTGTTGTGACCTGGATAGGTCAGACGCATGGTTTATGACATATTCCCATGTGGAATACAGATAACTTGCTGTCTTTTTCCCTGCCATTGTTAGGGTGGGAGGTATTTGGAAGTGGATCTGTGTCTCTGAGACTTTGGAGGGGGCTTTCTCTCTCTCTCTTTCTGAATTTGTTGGGGTATTGGACTTGGGGATTTAGGAATGTATCTCACTTTCCTGGTATGATTAAGCCCAGTGCAATTTTAATATCGCGATGAGTTTTTTTATTCCCCCTCTTTCTTATTCCGTCCTCAGACTGTGTGGCCTTGTAGACACTGGTTGATGTGAAGTCCTCGGTACTGTCTCTCAATACCACTGTCATGCAGTGCATCCTGTTCTCCCTCTGAGCATTCATTCCTGTGATGAATATTCAGTGACCTTCATCGGATGGCATGGTGGCTCAGTGTTTACCACTGCTGCCTCACAAAGAGGAATCGGAGTTTGATTCCACATTCAGGAACCTTACACATTCATAGAATCCCTACTGTATGAAAACAGGCCATTTGGCCCATCAAATCCACACCAATTCACCGAAGAGTATCTCAACCAGATCCATTCTCTTAACCTATTATTTTACATTTCCCCTGACTAATGTACCCACCATACAAATCTCTGAACACAATGGGCAACTTAGCTTGGCCAATTCACCTAACCTGCACTTCTTTGGACTGTGGAAGGAAACCTACGCAGGTAGTCATCCAAGGCTGGAATTGAACCTGGGTCCTTGGCACCATGAGGCAGTAGTGCTAACCGCTGAGCCACCATGCCTCCCATGTCAATGTGGGTTTCCTCCGGGTGCTCTAGTTTCCTCCCACAGTCCAAATATGTGCAGATTAGGTGGATTAACCATGGAAATGCACGTTTACAGGAACAGGGTAAGGGTATTTGGATCTGAGTAGGATGCTCTTCAGATGGTCAGTGTGGGCTTGATGGGCCAAATGGCCTACTTCCACACTGTACAGATTCTGTGATCCTACTGGTGACCAACTGTTCATTCCTGTATGGAGGGGATCCTGCATTCATTGCAATTGTGTAAGTCAGAATACAATATTCCAACTGTTCTTCCTTGGATGCCTGTGTGAGCTCAAGTTTGATACATAAGTGAAACATACTTCTGCTTCAATGCTGGAGAATTTATTGTGAGTCATTCATTTTGGATTGGGACTTTGCAGTCAGTTAAGTTTGGTGGTAGAGCAGGAGTGTAACATACCATAGTCAATTTGCAAGAGGAACAAAAGGAAAAATGAAAATGAAATACACTATTTGCTTGCAGACAGAGAGCAGTAGAATATGGCATTTGATGCTGGTGTCAGGTCAGCAAAGCCCACATCCCATGATTATTTATAATAAAACTGGGCAAATACTCTGTACGGGCTAGAATTATACCTAGAATGAAGGAAGGTCAACCTTGTGGCGATTGAAGATCAGCCATCTCCATCACAGTGCACCATGACAAAGAATTCCTTAAGGTAGTGTCTGGGCACAACAGTCTTCAGCTGTTTCATTGCAGCATTTCTGGAATCCACATCATTGGAGATTTATCAGGGTATTGCCTAGGCTGGAGAGTTCTGATTATGAAGAGAGATTGGATAGACTGGGGTTGTTTTCCTTGGAACAGATGAGACTAAAGGGCAACATGACTTATATGTATAATATTTAGAATCATGTTGATAGGGTAGACAGGATGGAACGGGTGGCGGGGGCCAGGGTGGTGGTGGGGATAAGTGAAGACAGGTAGAGGTTACGCTGGGAGGAATGAATCCGGTAGGTGGCTGGGAGGAGTGGAAGGGAGGGGGAGGGGCTGGGAAAGGAGTAAAGGGAAGGGAAGGGAGGTTATTTGAAATTGGACAGCTCAATGTTAAGTCCTCCGAGCTGTAGGCTGCCCAGGAAGAAGATGAGGTATTGTTCCTTCACTTTACTGTTTGGTTCATTGCGGCAATGGAGGAGGCCAAGCATGGTCATGTTGGAAAGGGAGTGGGAAGGGGAATTAAAATGGTCGGTGACTGGGAAGTTCATTCGGCCCCTGTGGGCCCAATTGAGATGCTCGGCGAAATGTTCCCTAAGTTTATGTTTAATCTCCCCAGTGTAGAGAAGACCACATCAGGAGCACCTGATGCAGTAAACTAGATTGGAAGGCAGGCAGGTGAACCTCTGTCGCACCTGGAAGGACTGCTTGGGACCCTGGATGGAGGTGAGGGGGTGGTGTACTGGCAGGTTTTGCATCTTTTCTGGTTGCAGAGGAAGGTACCTTGGGGGTTCAGGGAGGTTGGTGGGGAGAGTGACGCAAACCAAGGACTGTCAAAGGGAACAGTCCTTGCGGAAGACAGAGAGGGGAAGATGTTCTTCATGGTGGGGTCTAGTTGGAGTTGGCATACGTGTTTAAGGATGATGCATTGGATGCGGAGACTGGTGGAGTGGTAGGTGTGTAGTCTGGACCACTCCCCCAAGAGGGGCCTCTTGGTTTCTTGATTGATCAAAAGAATCAACAGGAGTGCGGTCTGTTTAAAACAAGGTTACCGGTTTAATGAAATAAGGCAGCCTGACGCAGATTTGTCCTGCAACACCGAGGTTAAAAGCTTCTGTGTTCTATGGAGGAATTGTGCAATTACATTTGAACAATAAGCAGCTTTTATGTGTTTTTAAGAGACAGTATGGCCTTAGTTACAAGGAAAGACCAATCAAATGTAATAAGGTGACAGGATTGACAGCAGGTTAATCCAATCATATTTCCCGGGAAATGGTTTTGTCTTACGCACATCATCACCTCAAACTGGCAGTTCAAGGTTAGCTCGAGTGGTCTGTTAATGTCTTATGATTCATTTATGCTTTATCTCCTAATGTAGCTAATTCAGCAAAGCAGAAATGCAGATTCACAGTGTCACATCCTAACTTGAAGCAATTTTGTTGTATTATTTTAAATTGAAAAGTCATTTTGTGGTTAATAAAAGCCTACAGATAGTTGTTGCTCCTGACAACAGCCTAAATTCAAATTTTAAATCAACAGATTGGTCAACGGGAACTCCGTCGTCATTGCGTTTGGGTGGCGGGGGGAGGGGGGGGGGTGGTTTAGAGCTGTGGAAAGGGGAATGGAGGTGGTGTGGTGGAGGGCTGTCTGGGTGACAGAGGGAGGAAAAGCATGTAGTTCAAAATAGGTAGACATCTGGTATACCTGGGAATGGAATCTCTCCTTATCTGAGCAGATGTGACGAAGGCAGAGGAATTGGGAGAATGGGATGGAATTCTTGCAAGGTACTGGGTGGAAGGACCTGTAGTCCAGCTAGTTGTGAGTGTCTGTGGGTTTGTAGTAAATGCTTTCCTGCCTTTGCTATGTCTGGCGCTGTGAGACAGCAGTACTAACCACTGAGCCACCTCAGCGTGTTCCATGGTATGCTCTGCCTCATATCTTAAACCCTCTATTAGCTTGGACTCATTCAATATTCACACCAAATCTTGTTCACTCATCATTCTAATGTATTTATTAATCTGCATTGGCTTCCACCAAAAAAATTGCTCAATATTAAACTTTTCATCTTTGTTTTCAAATGTTTCCATTGCCCTGTCTCTCACCATCTCTGAAATGTCCTTCGGACCTTCACCTTTCTGAGTACAGTAACTCCTACTGCTGACTGAAAGGAAATCAGGGATCATTGTATATATGCGCCTGGCCCTCACTTTGGCCAGTGATACACATGGAACTGCTCCAGTACCATTCTGGTTGGCAGCATGTGTTTGAATCTTGTTTAAAATATCCAGTGATATTACAACAGGCTCAATACACTCATCATTTAATTTGAGTCCTTGTGCCCTACTTATCTAGCCAGATAGCGTAAACCTACAATCAGGAGGACGAAGTGAGGGACTGCAGATGCTGGAGATCAGAGCTGAAAAATGTGTTGCTGGAAAAGCGCAGCAGGTCAGGCAGCATCCTGACCTACAGCATTCTCCTAAACCTACAATCACAAATGAACCTCCCAGCTCAGCGAGCAAACCTACATCCAGAACCTTAACCTGAGTTACAAATCTTCTCAAAACTTGCTAACATTTGCACATTTTTTACATTTAATTTATGCATCATTTTTAGCAAATAAGTATTGGATTACTACTTTGTAAATATTGATTTGAACTTAAGAATGATTATTCCTTGAATAAGTCAAAATTCATCAATCAGATAATCAGTCACAATATTATTTATATTCACAGCATTTGTTTTGACTGAATTAATGTTTTCTTAGATCAGTACTGTCAAAAAATAGAGTTGCTATGATTTAAAAAAGAGAACATTTCTCGCTTTATTGACCCCAATAACACCTGAACTAGAAGACAGGAAAACAGTCTCATAGCTAAGATAACCAACTGTGTGGAAATTTAAGCTTTTGGATGTGAAATTATCTAATAACCTAATGATATGAGATACTCCACAGGGAAGTGTAACCAGCTTAAGTTGTGAGAAGTCTGTAGAGCTTACGAAATCTGTGGTAGAGAGTTAATAAAACCTTTTATCTTGGAAAAATGTGAACATGGCCTCAAATGACAAAACAAAATCATAAATTGAGCTTAAAGGGGCATTGCTCTCAGGATGAGCTATTGCAGCCGAGTAGTTTGCTCAGCCACTGAAGACAATGGAGAAGGAAGGGACGTTAATAAAATGATTGACTATAGAGTCACTCCTCTATGAGTCGAGAGTGTGTTGCTGGAAAAGCACAGCAGGTCAGGCAGCATCCGAGGAGCAGGAGAATCGACATTTCGGGCTGGAGCCTTTCATCAGGAATGCTCCTCTGTGAGGTTATTGAGAGTCTTGCTGATATACAGTGTCTTTCAAAAACTTTTTTTTGTTTATTTGTGGAATGTGGGCATTGCCAGATGGCCAGCATTTATTACCCATTCCTAGTTCCCTTGAGAAAGTGGTGATGAGCTGCCTTCTTGAACTGCTGCAGTCCACTTGCTGTGTGTTGACCCACAATGCCATTAGGGAGGGAATTCCAGGATTTTGACTGATAGTTTAAGAATGGTAATATATTTCCAAGTCAGAATGTTGAGTGGCTTGAAGGGGAACTTGAGGTGGTGGTTTTCCCATGTATCTGCTGCCCTTGTCCTTCTAGATGGAAGTGGTTGTGGGTTTGGAAGGTGCTGTATGAGGATCTTTGGTGAATTTCTGCTGTGCATCTTGTAGGTAGTACACACTGCTGCTACTGAGCATTGGTGATGAAGTGAGTGGATACTTGTGGATTTAGTGCCAATTAAGCAGGCTGCTTTGACCTGGACGGTGTCAAGCTTCTTGAGTACTATAAGACCATAAGACCATAAGACATAGGAGTGGAAGTAAGGCCATTCAGCCCATCGAGTCTACTCCGCCATTCAATCATGGCTGATGGGCATTCCAACTCCACTTACCCGCATTATCCCCTTGGCCCTTAATTCCTTGTGACATCAAGAATTTATCAATCTCTGCTTTGAAGACATTTAGCATCCCGGCCTCCACTGCATTCCGCGGCAATGAATTCCACAGGCCCACCACTCTCTGGCTGAAGAAATGTCTCTGCATTTTTGTTCTAAATTCACCCCCTCTAATTCTAAGGCTGTGTCCATGGGTCCTAGTCTCCTTGCCTAACGGAAACAATTTCCTAGCGTCCACCCTTTCCAAGCCATGTATTATCTTGTAAGTTTCTATTAGATCTCCCCTTAATCTTCTAAACTCATCAGTACTGTTGCAACTGCACTTATCCAGGCAAGTGGGGAGTATTGCATCACATTCCTGACTTAACCTTTATAGATGATGGACGTGCTTTGGGGAGTCTTAGCCTCTGACCTACTCTTAAACTATGTTTAGGTTATCTTTCTTCTTTCCTCTTGTTATTAGTTTATATTATTGTTTATATTTATATTATTTTCATCATCATTAAAGTCAGTAAATTTGTTGTTTAAGCAACATTATCTGGTCCTACTACTCATTGCAGTTAAATCCAGAGTATTGCTCTAACAACAAGTAAGAATTTGAGGAGACTGTCATCCCACTTTAGACTTTGGAATGAAAGTTGAAGCCCTCCTTAAGCTGGATCCAATCAGTTAAGGCTTTGTGCAGGGACAACAAACATCATGTTGCAGCTGTACAGGACATTGGTTAGGCCACTTTTCGAATATTGTGTGCAATTCTGATCTCTCTCTATCAGAGGAATGTTGTGAAACATGAAAGGGTTCAGAAAACATTAATGATGATGTTGCCAGAGCTGGAGGGTTTGAGCTGTAGGGAGAGGCTGAATAAGCTGGGGCTGTTTTCCCTGGAGCATCAGATGCTGAGAGGTGACTTTACAGAGGTTTATGAAATCATGAGGGGTATGGATAGGTAAACAGAAAAGGTCTTTCCCTGGGGTGGGTGCATCCAGAACTAGAGGGCATAGGTTTAGGATGAGAGGGGAAAAATTTAAAAGAACATAAGGGGTAAACTTTTCAGGCGTGAATGGTATGAGCTGCCAGAGGAAGTGGTGGAGGTTGGTACAACATTTAAAAGGCATCTGGATGGGTATCTGAATAGGAAGGGTTTGGAGGGATATGGACCAAGTGCTGGCAAGGATGAGTTGGGCCAAAAGGTCTGTTTCTGTGCTGTACATCTCTATGGTTCTATTTGAGGTTAATAAATTGATGTATAATGGAACACTCAATCATCACTTTGAATCCCATATCGAGTAATTAAATTTTCTTAAATATTTTGTTATCTTTTTTACATTTTATGAAAATGTGTTCCCAAACTAAATATTACAATCAATGTTCCATACTGGAATTCAAGAATTGAATTTACTGAAGTATCCTAATTATATATCTTCATTGTTTATTTAATTGTCATAAGTATGCTTTACAGGCGAAACAGATACAAGGTGAAAAGTAAACCAGATGCAAAAACTTACCGTTGTTTAAAGACTGCACAGTCCTAAAAGGTGCATGACCTGAACTTTATTGTTGGTCTGTATCAAGCCAACGTATTTATTTTAATGCTGCCATTTTAAGTATTGACAGGGAAACTGCAAGTGTGTATGGGTAGAAAGTCTTCCTCCTTGAGTTGCATTATAAACACAACCTTTGGAAAAATATAATTAAGATCATTTACATAACCATTTGATATATTTTCTGGTACTGTTCCCAAACTATTACAACAACATATGTCTGAGGAGTAATATGTTGTTCAAATAAAAGGACTTGCTGTAAAATATGCATACTTGGAAACTTTTGCTAATATTCTTCTCCCACTTGCTTACACAGTCCAGCTATATGGAAATACGATTTACAAAAACACTCATTTCCTATTACTCACAGCTGCATGAAGAAAACCATATGCCAACAAATGAAGGCACAGAATTTGATTTTGTAAGGTTTTCCAAATATATTGATATTCAAGCAGGTTCATTTATTCATTCAATGTATCACTTGATAGATACATGCTGCAGAAATACATTTTCAAACAGCACAGAAAAATTTACATTTTGTTTCAGATGCCAAATTTACAAAGATCAAACGTTGACATTGCAGCAAACCAGGAAGTGAGGTGAAGCAAAGAACTGCAGATGCTAAAGATATTGAACACGTAAAAGGAGAAACTGCTGGAGAAATTCAGCAGATTTGGCAGCATCTCTGGAGAGAAAACATAGTTAACATTTCGAGCCCAGTGTCCCTTCAGAACTGGATACGAGAGTAGTGCAATTAATTCTGGGCAGGTATAATGCTGAATGAAAAACCATTCAAGCATTTGGCCCTAGCTATTTAACAACTGATCGTCAGTTAAATTAAAAAGAGCAGTATTGTTGAATGGTGGAGGGTTAGCAGGTCCCTGTTGAACAGTGAACTCGATCTGGGACGAGCTACTTCCGGGAGTTCCCCTCACCATGGGATGCCCCCGCCTCACAGTGACGCGAACACCGGCCTGGAGACGATTGGTGCATTCGCAGGTCAGTTATGATGATGTCGAACGGCCACAGGGAGGCATGCCGGGAGTTGTAGTCCCGTCGTCCATCTTCTCGCGTTCGCTCGCGGCGCCGTGCTACCACCGGGAAACTACAGCCGCTCGGCTGACGGTCGGCTGAGCGAGACGAGGGAGGCGGCTGCGGCGGCGGTCCGGGGGTCGGTGATCGAGGGCAGTGATGCCGGCGAGGCGGAGGACGCGACAGGTTTAAATGTATTTCTTGGCTGGAGGAAGGGGGTGGGAGGGGGAGGGAAGGATCGGGGGTGTGGGGAAAGGAGAGGTTTCTTTTTCACCCCCCGTCGTCGACGATCTCCACAAAGCCTTTCTTTCCACTCGCTCCCTGACGTTCGGGGGGGGTTGTGCGGACGCTTCTGGAACATTCCGCGGCGATCGCGAGATCTACCGCACCCCCCCTCCCCCTTCCTCTGCCGCCGCCGCCATCTTAGTTTCGGTGGGATCCCTGCCCCCACACCCACTGACAGCAAAACCCTCACCTCCCGCCCGCCTGCTCCGTGGTTGTTTTGCTTTTTTGTTTGTTTGTTTTGGCTACGTTTTATTTTTGAAGGGTGGTGTTTGAACTGTGTTTCTTCCCCCACCCCCAGCGTAAATATTGTTTTAATTCTTCGCTCCCGAACCATGAGTGCAGCGCCTGGCTGCGAGCCCATGAGGAAAAGGCTGAGGCTGGAAGTTGCCCCCCCCCGGCAGCTCTCCCCTTCCAGCGTCTGCCCACCCGAGAGAAGCACTGGCCTGTCAGTCCGCAAGAAAGGTCTGTAACCAGGCAAAAGCCTGCGCCCCCCCCCCCCCTTCGTACCACACAGCAGTCTGCACTTCACCTGGAGGAAGGCTCCATACCAGGCTTGAATACCCATTCATTTCTAGGCAATGCCATCTTGTCACCTCTGCCATAGGTTAGAAGCAAAGTTTCAAGAAAGCCTTCAAGTTCTTTGACAAGGTTGCCATCAAGTTTAGTTGGACCTCTGCCTGGAGATTCCGTCGCCCCTTTGCCAAAAAAAAAATCATTGTTTCCTATTTCCAGTTAGGGGGGGAAAAAAATAAACAAAAGTTCCGGCAGAAAGTAAAATCCTATGGATTTTGTCCTGTTGCGAGGTCCAGGCAGCAACACAATTAGTTTCTGGGGAGTACCAAGACAACTCTGAAGGGCCACCATGTTGAATGTGGCCCAAATCATTTCAACCAGATTCCCACTTCCTGATACAACTCAGTCAGTTTTACATTTCGATCTTGGTTTAGCCCTTTGCTCTTACTTATTTTCTCAATGATCCACTTGTTAGCATTTCCTGCACCAAGTTTGTAGATTTGTTCACAAGTTAACAAATCTGTGGGAAGTTGGTGGGAAGCAGAATTTTGTTATCTCGACAAAAGTTAATATGTTACTAAGGATTTAATCAGCAATAAATGCTGTTGGTTGCGAATCCTATTAGATCGAATGGATCAGTTGGAGTGACACAGGCAATGAAGAAATTACAAGAGTAAGGGGATGTGATGGAAGGGAGAACAGTTGCAGATACAGTCACATAGGTGGGTTAACTCCAGGAAAGGTAAGAGTGGTAGGTTGCAAGCAAATATGCTGATTTGAAAAATGTAGGGGGTGATGAATTCTCAGGGGAATGTAGCATGAACAGTCAGGTTTCTGGTATTGAGACTGGCTGTAATGTAATGAGGGGGATGTTTGGTTCCAAGAGATTGATTGTATTAGGGGACTCTAGTCCGAGGCACAGACAGACCTTTTTGTGACCAGAAGCAAAAAATCGGAATGGTGTGTTGCCTCCCTGGTGCCAGGGTCAAGGATGTTTCAGAGAAGTTGTAGAATGTTCTCAAGGGGGAGAGAGTCAAGCAGGACGTCATTGTACACATTGGTTCCAATGACATAGGAAAGGAAAAAGATGAGAATCTGAAGGGAGAAGATAGAGAGTTAGGCAGGAACTTAAAAAGTATCTGGATTACTCCTGGTGCTACAAGCTAATGAGGATAGGAATAGGAGGATAGAGCAGATAAATGCCTGGCTGAGGAGCTGGTGTATGGAAGAAGGATTCACATTTTTGGATCGTTGGAATCTTTTCTCTGGTAGCAATGACCTGTACAAGAAGGACGGATTACACCTGAATTGCAAGGGGGCTAATATAGTGGCAGGGAGATTTGCGAGAGCAGCAAAGGAAGAATTAAGCTAGTAAGGGGGGGGAGAGAAAGGGCCCCAGGGAGGTAGTGAGGAAAGAGATCAATCTGAGACTGGCACAGTTGAGAAAAGAAGCGACTCAAACAGTCAGGGCAGACAGGGACAAAGAGAACAAGGAAGGACTGATAAATTGCATTTATTTCAATGCAAGAGGCTTAACATGGAAGGTAGATGAACCCAGGGCAAGGTTCGGAACATGGGACTGGGATATCATAGCAATTACAGAAACATATCTCTGGTATGGACAGCTTAATGTTCCAGGATACAAATGCTACAGGAAGGACAGAAAGGGAGGAGGGGGTGTGGCAGTTTACAGCTGTACTGAGGGAGGATATTCCTGGAAATACATCCAAAGAAGTTATTTTGGTGGAATTAAAAAAAAGGATGATTACTTTATTAGGATTGTATTATACACACCCTAATAGTCAAGAGGGAAATTGAGAAACAAATGTGTGAGGAGAATTCTCCGTTATCTGTAAGAACAATAGGGTGTTATGGTAGGGGATTTTAACTTTCCAAACATAGCCATAGTGTTAAGGGTTTAGATGGAGAGGAATTTAAGTGCGCACAAGAAAATATTCTAATTCAGTATGTGGATGTGTGAAACGTTTTTTGCCAAGATGCAAAACATGACCTACTTTTTAGGAAATAAGACAGGGCAGGTGACTGAGGTGTCAGTGGGGGGAGCAATTTGAGACCAGCGATCATAATTCTATTAGTTTTAAATTAGTGATGGAAAAGGATAGTCTGGATTTAAAAGTTGAAGTTCTAAATTTGAGGAAGGCTAATTTTGATGGTATTAGGCAAGAACTTTCAAAAGCTGATCGGAGGCTGTTGTTTGCAGGTAAAGGGATGGCTGGAAAGTGGGAAGCCTTCAGAGTCTAGAGACAGTTTATTCCTATTAGAGTGAAAGGAAAGGCTGGCAAGTGTAAGGAATGCTGGATGATGAGAGATATTGAGAGTTTGGTTAAGGAAAAAAAAGGAAGCATATGTCAGGTATAGACAGGATAGATCGAGTGAATCCTTAGAAGAGTATTAAGGCAGCAGGAGTGTACTTAAGGAAATCAGGAGAGCAAAAAGGGGACATGAGATAGCTTTGGCAAATAGGATTAAGGAGAATCCAAAGGTTTTTTACAAATACATTAAGGACAAAATGGTAACTAGGGAGAGAATAGGGCTCTCAAAGATCAGTAAGGTGGTCTTTGTATGGAGCCGCAGGAGATGTGGGGGATACTAAACGAGTATTTTACATCAGTATTTACTATGGAAAAGGATATGGAAGATATAAATTGTAGGGAAATAGATGGTGATATCTTGAAAAATGTTCATATTACAAAGGAGGAAGTACTGGATGTCTTGAAACGCATAAAAGTGGATCAATGTCCAGGACCTGATCAGGTGTACCTAGAACTCTTTGGGAAGTGATTGCTGGGCCCCTTGCTGAGATATTTGTATCATCGATGGTCACAAGTGAGATGCCGGAAGACTGGAGGTTAGCTAATGTGGTACCACTATTAAGAAAGGTGGTAAGGAGAAGGGAACTGTAGACCGGTGAGCCTAACATTGGTTGTGAGCAAGTTGTTGGAGGGAATCCTGAGGGACAGGATTTACATGTATTAGGGATAGTGAGCATGGTTTTGTGCGTGCAAAATCATGTCTCTCAAACTTGATTCAGTTTTTTGAAGAAGTAACAAAGAGGGTTGATGAGGGCAGAGCGGCGGACATGATCTATATGAACCTCAGTAAGGTGTTTGACAAGGTTCCCCAGGGGAGACTGGTTAGCAAGGTTAGACCTCGAGAAATACAGGGAGAACTAGCCATTTGGATACAGAACTGGCTCAAAGATAGAAGACAGAAGGTGGTGGTGGAAGGTTGTTTTTCAGACCGCAGGCCTGTGACCAGTGATGTGCCACAAGGATGGATGCTGGGTCCACTGCTTTTCATCATTTATGTAAATGATTTGGATGTGAGCATAAGAGGTCCAGTTAGTACGTTTGCAGATGACACCAAAATTGGAGGTGTAGTGGACAGTGAAGAAGGTTACCTCAGATTACAAGGGGAACTTGATCAAATGGGTCAGTGGGCTGAGGTGTGTCAGATGGAGTTTCAGATAAATGCGAGGTGGTGCATTTTGGGAAGGCAAATCTTAGCAGGACATATACACTTAATGGTAAAGTCCTCGGGAGTGTTGCTGAAAAAGAGACCTTGGAGTGCAGGTTCATAGCTCCTTGAAACGAGTCGCAGGTAGTTAGGATATTGAAGAAAGTGTCTGGTATGTTTTCTTTTATTGCTCTGAATGTGGAGTACTGGAGTTGGGAGGTGATGTTGCGGCTGTACAGGACATTAGTTAGGCCACTTTTGGAATATTGCATGCAATTCTGGCCTCCTTGAAACTTGAAAGGTTCAGAAAAGATTTACAAGGATGTTGCCAGGGTTGGAGGATTTGAGCTATAGTGAGAAGTTGAATAGGCTGGGGCTGTTTTCCCTTGAGTGTCGAAGGCTGAGGGGTTACCTTTATAAAGGTTTATAAAATTGTAGGGGTATGGATAGGATAAATTGACAAAATCTTTTTTCCCTGGAGTGGGGAAGTCCAGAACTAGAGGGCATAGGTTTAGGGTGAGAGAGGAAAGATATAAAAGAGACCTAAGGGGCAATGTTTTCACGCAGAGGGTGGTACATATGTGGAATGAGCTGCGAGAGGAAATGGTGGAGGCTAGTACAATTGCAACATTTAAAAGGCATCTGGATGGGTATATGAATAGGAAGGGTTTGGAGGGATATGGGTTGGGTGTTGGCAAGTGGGACTAGATTGTTTTGGAATATCTGATCGGCATAGATGAGTTGGACCGAAGGGTCTGTTTCTGTGCTGTACATCTCTATGACTCTAAATGCTGTACTATGAATTGAAGTCAATAGAAATGGAATTCTTTCAAGTAACTCTCTTAAGATATTTTAAAATAAAGAACTGTGGGTGCTGGAAATCTGAAACAAACACAAGTTGCTGGAGAAACTCAGCAGGTCTGGAGAGAAAGCAGAGTTCAAGTTTCTGGTTTGGTGGTGGCAGTACTTCAGAACTTTCAGAGCATCTGTTCTGAAAAAGGGTCAGAAGACCCAAAATGTTAGCTCTACTTTCTCTGCTCAGATGCTGCCAGATCTGCTGAGCTTCTCCAGCAATTTCTGTTTCTATCTTAAGTTTTTTTTTGTATGAACCAAAGTGCTGTGCATCAGTTTCTGATGTGTTTGTGCTCCTAGGCCTGTGTTAAATTTCAGCTAAGAAAGTTGAATGAGAAGGCTACAAGTTGATTTCTGTAATTCAGGCATCATCTTTCTTCTCTTGATGTTTCCTGCTCTTTCTATGAGAGCTCTTTGGAAGTTCTCTATGATGATGGTGGCAGTGATGAGCAACTAAATATATATTACTTTTGAATTGTTTATGGATGCGATTTTGGGACAGAAATTATTTTGAATTTCACTGAATTACCGTTTAACTGAAAAACAAGCAGAGTAGAGGTGCTGAATCTCCAAAATGAGGCTGCATATTCTGTTTGATTTCACTCCATTTGATTTAAAACAATAATCAGGCTTATTACGTATTCATGAAAGTCACTCACTTTTCATAAACATTTCATAAAATGTTTGCGCCTTCAGGTTTGCGTTCATGTGTGGTATATACTCGACATTCTGCTTCGATTGCAGAGTGGCTATAGGAAGATATGTTGATGTAGTTATCTGAATACCTATTATAAAGAAAAACCTTCTGTACGCAATCTTTTTTTTTCTTTAAAAACATTTTACTGAACCTGGCATTTAAATTGAAATCTCTTTGCAAAATGTTCTGTGAATTATGCAGTGTTTTAGTGCAACTCACCGTAGTTTGTTTTGTCTTTAAAATA
The DNA here is from genome assembly GCF_004010195.1 of Chiloscyllium plagiosum. Classification (NCBI taxonomy): domain Eukaryota; kingdom Metazoa; phylum Chordata; class Chondrichthyes; order Orectolobiformes; family Hemiscylliidae; genus Chiloscyllium; species Chiloscyllium plagiosum. Next base: position 17,951,798 of record NC_057747.1, on the reverse strand, counting down.
TATCACAAATTGCAGAAGTATTATGTGCCGAAGGAGGCTATCTGGCTCATTGTGCCTGCTGGCTCTCCAAAGGCATTCTTTCAGTCCTCTTTAGAGCAGTCCACTAGGATTATAGCAACTTCACCTTTACTTACAATGTACCAAGAACTGTACACAATGCTGTAACTCAGGTCTAACAAATGTCTTATATTTATTTTCCTTTCATCCTTACTCTGACCCCTCTGATGAACTTAACTAACTTAGCTATCTATAGTTTATTTTATGACCCTGCTATCATACTTTGTGCCATTCTCCCACATTTTCTCCATACCCTTTCACATTGTTTCTATTTAAATAATTATCCAACGTCCTTATGATTACTGTTGTTGAACCTGCATCCGTGTGGGTCCCGGCAGTACTTTCTAGACCAGAACCAACTCGTGAAAACATATAACTCTGGTATTCTTCTCTAATATTCTCTCTTGCTACTCAAACCTTTGCTAAGTTACTTTAATGTCTTTTCAGCTGTACCAGCAAAACACCATGGAAGTAACTCCGTCCCAACTCTGTTCAGTTGCAATCTGTCTGGTTTGTAAGGGTGTCATCTTCTACAGAGCCAGTCCCAGAAATCTAAAGCCCTATCTCCTGCACCATGTTTCCAGCCATAAGTTCATCTAACCTTATTCTTCTATTTCTGTACTCATTTATATATGGCACTGGAAGTAAACTGAAGATTAGAACTTTTCAGGTCCTGCTTCATAATTTTCTACCTAAATTCTGATTGTAGGACCACATTCTTCTTTTTACCTAAAACATTGGTACCAATGTGGAACGTAACTTCTAGCTGTTCATCCTTTCCGAAAGAATGTCCTGCAGTTGCTCTGAGACATCATTGACCCTGGCACCAGGGAGACCACATGAAGTCTTCCCTGTGGCCACAGAAAAATCTGTCTGTTCCCTTAACCAACTAATCCCTTATCACTATTACTCATCCTTTCTCCCTCATCACATTGTCCCCTCCTGTTCAGTTGAATTGCCATACATGCTACTCTGATCGCAACTGTTTGAGGAACCAGTGCCCTCATTAGCAGGGAACTCTTGTGATACCTGTCTGTTTCTCTTAGAAGGACTGCTGGTACCTTTCTGCTTCCGGACGCTTAAACCATTGTGTGACCATCTCTCTCTGAATGTACTATTCACGTAACTTAACCTCATGGATATGCCACATTAACTTCAGTTGTTGCCAAGTCCTGAAATCTGGAGCTCACGTTTTTGTAGCTGACCATGCTTGGTTGTCTAGGACACTGGTAGTGTCCATGGCTTCCCATATTATAAGCCAGATATTCCACTTGATTGATCTATAATGGCACATCTTAACTTTACTGCTTTTATGTTAACCTTTATTATGTTTTGGATTTGTTAAATTACTTGATCATCTTGGGTCTGATTTGCCTTTTATTTCTGGTATCTCTCATTTAAGTTCCAGTACACCAATTCATTGGGTTATACAGTATGGAAACAGACCCTTCAGCCCAACTTGTTCACAACAACTAGTTATCCAAAACTGATGTAGTCCCATTTGCAGGCTTTTGGCTTAACATTCTTTTCTAATTTGCAGCAATGTAAAGACAGTCACTATTGCAGTTTCCTACCAACCAATTAACTTACTTAAAAAAAGAGTAGAGGGGGAGAAAAGTACTCCTGTCCACTCTTCACAAAATTTCCCATCCAACACACCTTACTGCTTGCGGTAAAACTTACTTAAAACATTTCTTTTCTCAGACAAACTCACTCTGCCTTTGTGTTGCTCAGGAGAATTTTGCACCTTTACTGACCAAGTATCTTGCTTCTGTGGTGTAAGGTGTGTGAGATATAACTTTTGATGAGATACGTAATCTGTTTTAGAGTTTAGGTTTTGAACTGGTGGCATATGGGTTTTGGTCTTTGTATATGAGGGTGTTTATGACCTTGGCAGTAGTTCTAGAGTCTTATTTTTTTAAAAGATAGTGATATGAGCAACAGAGCCCTTGGGTGATAATGAGGATCTTTATGTTGGGACAAAGTGGGTAGAATAAACATTGAAGAGTATTAGCTTGCTTTCAGTTCAAAGATTTCCTTAGGAGAAAAACTAATAGCTTGGAATTTTTTTTCCATAAAACATTTTCCCTAGAGAAAGTAGTTTGGAATAGTTAAGAAATAGTTACCACACATCAGGCTACTTAATATGAGGCATTGGTGTTGGAGGTGGTATGGCTAACTAATAGAAGACAGAAAGTTGGAGTAAGGTGGAAGTTTTCAGGATGATAACTTTTAACCACTGGTGTGCCACAGGGATCAGTTTAGAGGTCACAATTATTTATAATATGTATTAATGATATGGATGAAGAAAGTGAATATACTATTGCAAGTATGTAGATGATACAAAAATAGGTGGGAAGGTAGGTGGTGAAGATGACACCGGAATATACACAGGTTAGTTGAATGGGCAAAATCTTGACAGATGGAATGCAATGTGGGGAAATATGAGGTTATGCACTTTGGCAGGAAGAGTAAAAGAGCAGAATATTATTTAAATGGAGAGAGACTGCAGAAAGCTATAGATCAGAGGGATTTGGGAATCCTTGACTGTGAATCACAAAAACGCTAGGATTTAAGTTCAGCAGCTAATAAGGGAAGGTGATTAGGATATTGGCTGCTCTTTCAGTGGGAATGGAGTATATAAGTAGGTTTTGCGAAATCTATACATGGCAGTAGTCAAACCTCAGCTGGAATACTATGAACAATTTTGGCCCCTTACCTAAGGAAATATATACTACAGGCCATAGAATGTTCACTAGCCTTAACATATGAGGAGAAATTGAGTAGATTGATACTATACTTGTTGGAATATAAAGGAATGTGAGATGACAATATCGAAACATACAACATTTTTAGGGGACTTGACGGGATGGATGTGGAAAGGTTGTTTCCCCTTGTGAGGGTCTCGGACCAGAGGCCATAATGGGGGGGGGGATTTTACTCTCTGAAGGTAATGAATCTGTGGAATTCTTTACCCCACAGAGACTGTTGTGACTGGGTCAGTAAGTATATTCAAGGTATGATGAACACATTTTTAATCACTAAGGGAATCCAGTGTTATGGGGTAAAGTTGAGAATTATCAGCCATGATCTCATTGAATGTAGGAACAGACTTGTAGGCTGAATAGCCTACTTCTGTTCTTAGGTCTTATGGTCTTATGGTTTTGAAGGGCAAAATACAAAATATTTGAGTATGTGATGCTTGCACAGGAGATAATGTTTTCAAAATTTTTTGGAGTATTTTTATTTAACCTATTCTTCTAATCTACCTGTTCAGAGATGTTATTACACACCTCTAGAACAGGTGGGACTTGAACCTCTGCCTCTCAGTCTGGGTTAGGGATACTACTACTGTGCTACAAGAGGGCCTTTGGAGGTGATGTTTTGTCAATAAAAAGACAATGGAACAGCAAAATGAATTAAAATTAATAGTAGAAACCTACTTAGAGGTGAACTGAATGGTCAGTTTATATAGAATCTTGTATTATAATCTATTTCTAAAAAATTGCAAAAGTCTGCATAAATACTCTTCTAGATGTAAACAAGACAGATAGAAATATTGGAGGAAACCAAGTGACAAGTGTACATCAGGAATAAGGCATTAAGCAGTGGATGTGAAAATAAGTTAAACAATTGTCTCCATAATACCCAAATATGAATTAATATTTATGTTTTAAAAGTGTAATTTTTGAAATTATAAATTGTGTGGTAACATGTGTTTTGGTATTTTACAGGCCGAAGGCAAAAGTGGGAAGATTTAGCGACAGGCAAATGTAAAGGGAGAAAGATGGATCATGCCAGGTACAATCCCCAATTTATAGCATTTATTGCCCGTGGTGTAGTAATTCCTATTCTGCATGAATGCAGTCGTGTTCCCCAAGAGTGTAGTGAACAACAAGATGCTTCCCTTTGCGTCTGAATGTATCAGCAGCTACAGGCTGCTCTCCAGTGTGCCGGATTTGCAATGTACAATTAATACTAAGTCACTTGATATTTTTCTTCTGATGGTAATTTCTGGTAATAGTAGGCACAAGATGAGTGTTTCGAGTAAACCTCTTCACAGAAAAAGTTAACATTTGTGTGTTGAGGATACAACTGAAAGAAAAGAGAGCAAGAAATAGTTGACAAATTTTTAAACTGATTTGTAGGTATGGTAGTCCACTAGTAATGTCATTAGATTAATAATTAGAAATTGAATTTAATATTAAGAATTGTAAAATAATAAATCTCATAATTTTGTGGGTTGGTACCAGATAAAATGACATCAATCCTCTGCCATTTATTGATTCTAAATATCCTCAAACTAGCCACAGATAAAATAACTGAAAGTTTATCATGATTAACAAGAGCTAGAGATTGGATTGAGGCTTTGCAACCAGAATCTTAGTCTTAGCTTGGGGATACCTATGGTCAAATTGAAATCCTTTTTGTTTTGTTTTCTCTGGAGTATTTTGGTTTTGTATGTGTCTCTTTCTAAAAATCTAAAATTCAGCTCCTTTTGGAGAACATGGAATATGCAAGAAACATACTTAGATTGAGCTATTACTTTCTGGCTGTCGAGCATATTATTCAGTTTTTTTGGGTGTGCACAGGAAAGAATTTTTAAAAAAAATTAGTTTACTTTAACAGAGCATGGCTAATTTATCAAATGCACATTTGTATGCATTGAAATAGTTGTTCATTTAGCTCAATGTATTATTTTTCAGCCCTGAACAAATGCTGCAAGTCAAAGGTGGAAAATTGGAAGGAACTTCTCAAGGTGGAAATGTGGATGTACCAACAGTCCAGTATACACAGCAAAGCAGTTCTGTTAATATTTCAGAAAATGAGTCCAAAAACAGTATATCACCGGGGTGCCATGTGGTGGAAGAGAAAACCAAGAATCAGAAAGTGAAAACTTCCAAGAGTTCAGAGGCTGAGAAATTTAAATGGACGACCAGAAGTGTTGTCAGATGTACTTCTGAGAGTGATACAGATAACCAAAAAGCCCCAACTACCAAAGTGGAAAGCTCTGGTTCTGGAGAGAATAGTAAGAGCATTATCCCAGACAATAAAAAGTGCAAGACACTTGAGGAATGGGTAATAAAACCTTCAAGTGCAAAAGGAGCAAAAAATACCACACCAATTCGACCTGGTGGGATAACACCTCTTAAGGAGGAGCATCATATTGTCGACCTTGAGGATTCAAAGTCATTTGAAAATCCCCTTGACGACATATATGTTGTTCCAGAAAGTCCAATCTCTGATTCTAGCTGTGAACAATATATGCCAAGCACAAGTGGAACTGGAAAGCAAGATGCTGGAAAGAGAGACACCAGAATATGTCTTTCTGTTAAGAAAGAGACTGAGTCTGTCTTGCCTATGCAAATAGATACTTCAGGTAATAGTTCCTTTGAATTAGAGACTGAACTTAATTGTTTATCAGCCAAAGTTTCAGAAGATTTGGATGACAGTTCACTTACCCAGCAAGTTCACTGTTTTGACTCTCATTCTGGTAATAAAATAGTTGAGGAAATGATGGAAGTGGATAAAGACATAAATTACCGATTTGAAGATCCATTTGTAAAGGCACAACCTAAAGCATTTAATGGTTTAAAGGATGGAACACAGAAGCCAGAGCAAAAAATAAACCTATCAACTAGTTCATCTTCACAGCTGGGAAATCAGAAGGGACCCTCAAAACCATTGAGAAAAATCACAGATCATTTTGAGTACTTGGGCAGAAAGTCACAAAAGTTGAACAGGTAAATTCTTTTAATGTTTCTGTATTTTGGCAGTGACTGAGACTCTAAACCTTTCCCGCATGATCTAAGACCAGCAATGACAAGCTGATCTTTTCAGTTGTAGAGTTATACAGCACGGAAGCATACTCTTCGATCAGACTTGTCCATGCCAACCAGGTATCCTAAATAGATCTAGTCCCATTTGCCAGCATTTGGCCCGTATCCCTGTAAACCTTTCCTATTCATGTTCCCTCCAGATGCTTTTGGATATTGTAATTACATCCACCTCCACTACCTCGTCTGGCAGCTTGTTACATACACTCACCACTCTCTGCATGAAAAAAACTGCTGCTCAGGTCCCTTTTAAATCTTTCTGCTTTCACGATAAGCTATGCCCTCTAGTTTTGGACTCCCCTACCCCAGGAAGAGACCTTGGCCATTCACCCCATCATGATTTTATAAACTTCTTTTGAGGTCATCCCTCAACCTCTGATGCTCCAGGGAAAAAGGCCCCACCCTGTTCAGTCTCTCCCATATAGCTCAAACCCTCCAGTCTTGGGAACATCTCTTAATTTTTTCTGAAACCTTTCAAATTTCACAGCATCTTTCCTATAGCAGGGCGACCAGAATTGGACGCAGTATTCTAAAAGTGGACCAACCAATGTCCTATACCGTTGCAACATTACGTCCCAACCCCTATACTCAATGCAATGACCAATGAAGCTAGCATGCCAAATGCCGCCTTCACATACTGTCTATCTGTGACATAATTTTCAAGGAAGTATGGTGAAGCATACAGCCAAAAATGGTTCATATTTTCACTCTATACTGACATATGTACTTTCCACTAAGGTTATTATAAGGATATTATAATTAACTTAATTTTTCTACTTTTAGAGAGTGGTAAATTTCCTAGGATTCCTATTGCTATTTGCACAAACAACATTTGTTATGTGTTCACATATGGACATCAAGGAAAGACAGACTTTGATTAGGCTGGGATTTTCCTCTTGTTGGAGTGGTAGATTTGAGCATAAACCTTTATGGCAAGGTATTGGAGAGTGATGTGGAACTACCTCATCATGGAGTCACTGACTTCAGTAAACCAGGAAGAGAAAAGAAATCCTGAGGGACATGATTTACATGCATTTAGAAAGTCAAGGACAGATTAGGGAGAGCCAGCATGGCTTAGTGCATGGGGTATCGTATCTCACTAACTTGACTTGAGTTTTTTGAAGAAATGACAAAGAAGATTGATGAAGGCAAAGTGGTAGACATTGTCTATATGGATGTCAGGAAGGTGTATGACAACGTTCTGCATGATAGACTGTTAGCACAGTAAGATCACATAGAATCCGGGGGGAACTAGCCAATTGGATACAAAATTGGCTTGAAGGTCGGAGATACAAGATGGTGGTGGAAGATTGTTATTTTGGACTGAAAGACCATGACCAGTGGTCCTCCATGGCACACTTAAAGATACACACCGCAGAATCGCCAAACAAAACTAATAGCCAAGTCCCATACTCATGAAGATGGCCTTAACCGTGATCTTGGGTTCATGTTGCTCTATATGTGACCCCACCAAAGTGTTCTATACCTGTAAAATCTTCGTTACTGTCCTGTTTTTGACACCATCATCTTGATAAATTGTTATGATCTCTCTCTACCTTAATTAGTCTACAGTTTAGGATTATGTATTATTTTCGTTAGATTGTCAGCATGCTTGTTATTCCAGTCATTTGTCTCCAGCACCATCTTATTTTTAATTTTTCGTAATTACCTCTATGCCGTATTTAATCGGATGATAGGTCATGCCTTCATTTGTTATTCAGCTGTTGATACTTTACTCACACTGTTGCCACTCTTGATCACCTGCAGAGACTTATTATTGTCAACTCTTCACTCACACCATGATCCTTTGATCTATCTCCCTATACATTCTGTGCCTGTGTGCTTCTCTTTCACTTCGCCTGATGAAAGGGCAATGCTCAGAAAGCTTGGACTATAACTTGGTGTCATCCGACTATAAAAATATTGTTTTATACTACAGGCAAAGTTAGGAGGGAGCAAATGGAACAGAGTTACAGAATGTACCAGCCTGTTAAATGGTTGTGTGGTAGCCTTGCATATTATGTACTCTTGAATGTCTCAATTGAACCTGTCTTCATCACACTTCTAGGCAACTACTTCTGAGTTAAAAATATTTTCCTCACTTTATCCTTCCTTTTTCTTTTGCAGATCATGTTGAATCTATGCTGTCTTATTTTTGTTCCTTTCACAATAGGGAACAGTTTCTCCCTGTCTGTTCTGTCCAGCCTGCTCATAGTTTTGAAAATTTCTATCACATATCCTCTTTGTAGCCCTGTCTCCAAAGAGAACTGTCCCAACGTCTTCAATTTATCTTCATAACTGAAGTTCTTTCTCCCTGGAATCATTCTTGTAAGCTGCTTCTGCAATGTCTCAAATGCATTCACATCTTTCTCATAATGTAATGTCCAGAATTGCACATAATACTCCAGCTGAGATCGAACAAGCATCTTATATGGTTAACATCACCTCCTTGCTCTTGTACTATATCGTCGTATTACTAAAGCAGTGGATACTGTATGTCTTATGTCCTGCTAACTCTACCTGTCCTGCTGTTGATGATCTGTGTGCATATACAACCAGGTCCCTCTTTTTTTTTTGCACCCCTGCCTTTGAATCATACTCCCTATTTTATATTGTCTTTCAATGTTCTTCTTCCCAAAACGTATCACCTCACACTTTTTTCTGCATTGGAGCTCATCTGCCACCTATCTTTCCATTCCACCAACTTGTTTATGTTCTACAGTATCGTCTTCACAGTTTACAATTCTTTCAAGGTTTTTTAAATTCATTCATGGGATGAGGGTGTCACTGGCTCAGCCAGCATTTATTGCCCACTAGAGTGCAGTTAAGAGTCGATCACATTTCTGACACTGAAAACTTTGAAATTGTCTACTGCATACCAAGATACGGATCATTAATACCTATTATGAAAAGCAAGATCCCAAGACTGATCCTTGGGCACTTCATTATAAACTTTGTACCTGCCTGAAAATTATTACTGTCTGCACATGCTCTTGGAACAAAGAAAAGGCTGTTACAGTTAAAAGGTTAGCATGATTAGAAATCATTGTTAGGAAGAAGGGTAAATCCAGAGTCATATGTTTTAACATATTGTAAGTCAGCTCTGTTTTTTGTTGTTGCTTAGCTGTTAATTGCAGACTGTCTTTTTCTGTTTTATAAATGCTGTCTCCAGACAGGTTTCTGCACATTTTCAACCTGTTTGTGAGTAAATCAGCATTCTGACTCATGGATTTTTGATGGGGCCATTGTTTTTGATCAATCCAGGCAATAGTGAGGTCAGTAAGCAAATGGAAGTAAGGTTGTATTGCCCAGTTTACCTGCATGAGACTTAAGAAATAGGAGCAGGACATTCAGCACTTTGAGCCTATTTCACCATTTGATAAGAGCATGGCTGATATCTACCTTAATCCTACCTTCTTGTACTATTCCCATATTCCTTCCCCCTTCCTATCCAAAAATCTTGTGATCTTTGTTATGAGTATATTGAAGAGAATGAGCATTCACAGCTCTCTGGGGTAGAAATTTCCGACATTTCGCAACTCTAAGGGAAGAAATTTCTCTTCACCTTAGTTCAGTAAGACTAACCACTAACGAGGCTATGATCTCGTCCTTCTATGCAAGTAGAGAGATCAGCTAACTTGGCTCAGATCATGAATCAAGTCTATGATCTTTCAGAAGTCTTTGGCCTAGTAGACAACTGGTATATGTTCTCACTTTAAGTCAGCTAAAACATTCCTAGCTTACGTTTGTGATTACAAGATGTGCATAAAAATATCTTCGAACAAATGAGTGACTTGTAAAAGTTTTACTTGTTTTTGTATGCAATATTTGGTCAGATTTTGTTATGTTCCCAGCGATGCTGCTACGAAAACCTGTTCATGGTGAACAAGGGAAATTAGAGTATCACCTCCAAGGAAAGGATATACGAATTGGTCAAAGAACAGGATTGGGAATAACTTAGATTTTAACAAGGGAGCACAAAGGTGTTTATTAAAAGGGATAAAGTGGAGTATGAGTGTAAGATTGAGGTACAGACAAATTGAATGTGGCAGAACACTGAAGGAAATCAGTTGTGTGTGGAAATGATGTTGCAAACATTAATGGGATTAAAGACCTATCAAGCCTTGGGGCCCAATAATCTACATTCGGGTACTTAAGGAAGTGGCCCTATAAATAACGGATGCATTGGTGGTCATCTTTCAAGTTTCTGTAGGCTCTGGATAGTTCCTGTGGACTGGAAGGTAGTGTGAGATATTGTATTCTAGGTCCCTTCACTAACCCACTCACAAGCGCTTTATGTTATTCATAGTCATACAGTCAAGGAGATGTACAGCATGGATACAGACCCTTCAGTCCAACCCCGTCCATGCCAATCAGATATCGCAACCTAATATAGTCCCACCTGCCACCACCTGGCCCATATCCCTCCAAACCCTTCCAATTCATATACCCATCCACTTGCCTTTTAAATGTTCCAATTGCACCATCCTCAACTTCCTCCAGAGGCTCATTCCATACACGTATGTGTGACAAAGTTGTCCCTTGGGTCTTTCATATATCTTTCCCCTCTCACCCTAAACCTATGCCTCTAGTTCTGGACTCCCCCCAACCCCAGGGAAAAGACTTTGTCTATTTATCCTATCCATGCCCCTCATGATTTTGTAAACCTCTATAAGGTCACTCCTAAGCCTCTGACGCTCCAGGGAAAGCAGCCCCAGCCTGTTCAGCCTCTCCCTATAGCTCAAATCCTTCAACTCTGGCAACATCCTTGTAAATCTTTTCTGAACCCTTTCAAGTTTCACAACATCTTTCAGATAGGAAGGAGACCAGATTTGCACGAAATATTCCAACAGCGGACTGACCAATGTCCTGTAGAGGCGCAACATGACCTCCCAACTCCTGTCCTCAATACTCTGACTAATAAAAGAAAGCATACCAAATGCCGCCTTCACTATCCTATCTACGTGCGACTCCGCTTTCAAGGAGCTATGAACCTGCACTCCAAGGTCTTTTTGTTCAGCAACACTCCCGAGGACCTTACCATTAAGTGTATAAATTCTGCTAAGACTTGCTTTCACAAAATGCAGCATCTTGCATTTATCTGAATTAAACTCCATCTGCCACTTCTCAGCCCATTGGCCCATCTGGTTAAGATCCTGTTGTAATCTGAGGTAACCTTCGCTGTCCACTACACCTCCAATTTTGGTGTCATCTGCAAACTTACTAACTATACCTCTTATGCTCGTATCCAAATAATTTATGTAAATAACAAAAAATAGAGGATCCACCACCGATCCTTGTGGCACTCCACTGGTCACAGGCCTCCAGTCTGAAAAGCAACCCTCCACCACCACCCTCTGTCTTCTACCTTTGAGCCAGTTCTGTATCCAAATGGC
>NC_057747.1:17924383-17940397 GCF_004010195.1 Chiloscyllium plagiosum | reverse complement strand
AGTCCTTGCCTTTCCAAGTACATGTACATCCTGTCCCTCAGGATTCCCTCCAACAACCGACATCAGGCTCACTGGTCTATAGTTCCCTGGCTTGTCCTTACCACCCTTCTTAAACAGTGGCACCATGGTAGCCAACCTCCAATCTTCCGGCACCTCACCTGTGACTATCGATGATATCTATATCTCAGCAAGAGGTCCAGCAATCACTTCTGTAGCTTCCCACAGAGTTCTAGGGTACACCTGATCAGGTCCTGGGGATTTATCCACCTTTAACCGTTTCAAGACATCGCGCACTTCCTCCTTTGTAATATGGACATTTTGCAAGGTGTCACCATCTATTTCCCTACAGTCTATATCTTCCATATTCTTTTTCACAGTAAATACTGATGCAAAATATTCATTTAGTATCTCCCCCATTTTCTGTGGCTCCACACAAAGGCCGCCTTGCTGATTTTTGAGGGGCGCTATTCTCTCCCTAGTTATCCTTTTGTCCTTAACGTATTTGTAAAAACCCTTTGAATTCTCCTTAATTCTGTTTGCCAAGCTATCTCATGTCCCCTTTTTGCCCTCCTGATTTCCCTCTTAAGTATACTCCTACTGTCTGTATACTTTTCTAAGGATTCACTCGATCTATCCTGTCATAAAGTCATCATACCAACCAGATATCCCAACCCAATCTAGTCCCACCAGCCAGCACCCGGCCCATATCCCTCCAAACCCTTCCTATTCATATACCCATCCAAATGCCTCTTAAATGTTGCAATTGTACCAGCCTCCATCACTTCCTCTGGCACCTCATTCCATACATGTATCACTCACTGTGTGAAAAAGTTGCTCCTTAGGTCTGTTTTATATCTTTCCCCTCTCACCCTAAACCTATGCTGTCTATACCTTACTTATGCTTGCTTCTTTTTCTTAACCAAACCCTCAATTTCTTTAGTCATCCAGCATTCCCTATACCTACCAGCCTTTCCTTTCACCCTGACAGGAATATACTTTCTTTGGATTCTCATTATCTCATTCTTGAAGGCTTCCCGTTTTGCAGCCGCCCCTTTACCTGCGAACATCTGCCCCCAATCAGCTTTTGAAAGTTCTTGCCCAATACCGTCAAAATTTGCCTTTCTCCAATTCAACTTTTAGATCTGGTCTATCCTTTTCCATCACTATTTTAAATCTAATGGAATAATGGTCGCTGGCCCCAAAGTGCTCCCCCACTGACACATCAGTCACCTGCCCTGCCTTATTTCCCAAGAGTAGGTCAAGTACTGCACCTTCTCTCATATGTACATCCACATACTGAATCAGAAAATTTTCTTGTCCACACTTAACAAATTCCTCTCCATCTAAACCCTTAATGCTATGGCAGTCCCAGTCTATGTTTGGAAAGTTAAAATCGTCTACCATAACCATCCTATTATTCTTACGGATAGCTGAGATCTCCTTACAATCTGTTTCTCAATTTCCCTCTGACTATTAGGGTGTCTATAATACAATCCCAATAAGGTGATCATCCCTTTTTTATTTCTCAATTCCACCCAAATAACTTCCCTGGATGTATTTCCGGGAATATCCTCCCTCAGCACAGCTGTAATGCTATCCCTTATCCAAAATGCCACCCCTCCTCCTGTCTTGCCTTCCTTTCTATCCTTCTTGTAGCATTTGTATCCTGGAACATTAAGTTGCCAGTCCTGCCCATCCCTGAGCCATGTTTCCGTAATTGCTATGATACCCCAGTCCCATGTTCCTAACCATGCCCTGAGTTCATCTGCCTTCTCCGTTAGGCACCTTGCATTGAAATAAATGCAGTTTAATTATTAGTCCTACCTTGTCCCTGCCTGCCTTGTTTGTTTGACTCTCTTCTGTTCTCAACTGTACCAGTCTCAGATTGATCTCTTTCCTCGCTATCTCCCTGGGTCCCACCTCCCCACCTTACTAGTTTAAATTCTCCTGAGCAGCTCCAGCAAATCTCCCTGCCAGTACGTTTGTCCCCTTCCAATTTAGGTGCAATCCATCCTTGGTGTACAGGTCACTTCTACACCAAAAGAGATTCCAATGATCCAAAAATGTGATTCCTTCTCCCATACACCAACTCCTCAGCCATGTATTCATCTGCTCTATCCTCCAATTCCTGCCCTCACTAGCTCGTAGCACCGGGAGTATTCCAGATATTACTACTCTTGAGGACCTCCTTTTTAAATTCCTGCCGAACTCTCTGTAATCGCCCTTCAGAATCTCAACCTTTTTCCTTTCTATGTCGTTGGTTCCAATGTGGACAATGACCTCTTGCTGGCTGCTCTCCCCCTTGAGAACATTCTGCACCCTCTCTGAGACATCATCTATCCTGGCACCAGGGAAACAATACTCCATTCTGATTTTTCTCTGCTGGCCACAGAAGCGTCTGTCTGTACCTTGGACTAGAGAATCCCCTAACACAATAGATCTCTCGGAACCCGATGTACCCCTCGTTGCATTCATTCATTACTTCTTTACTAACCCATTCACAAGCAAACACTAATTCCCGTTTCATTCATTCATAACGCCCTACTATAACACTGTTTCACTGTTTCAACTGCAGTTCTGTAGTATTGTGAACAATATAATCCCCATCAATCCACGAAACATTATAATATTAATCAGCTGTTACCAATCCTCTCTCAGACTTGAGTAGATTACAGAACACCAAACAGTTTCCCCAATTAGTATGTACTTGTTGAATACCTTTTAAAGGGGCCACTATCCTCTTAACTGACAAAACAGCACTTCCATGAAATTGCATGAATGAATGAAACTCACGCCGACAAATAGTAAACAAATCTCTCCATCCAGCTGCGGTAATCAGTTTAATATCCTTTATTCTTTTATTAAGTACAGTTATGATTTCTAACTTATTTAGAGCATGTAAGTCTAATACTTTTCCTAACATTTACTAACTTAAAAGGCAAAAGAACTAACACTTCTTAATTATACAAACAGACCGGATGGACACTCTTAAGCACATAGAGATGTACAGCATGGAAACAGACCCTTCGATCCAACTTGTCCATGCTGATCAGATATCCTAATCTAGTTCCATTTGCCAGCACTTGGCCTATATCCCTCTAGACTCTTCCTATTCATATACCCATCCAGAAGCCTTCTAAATGTTGTAATTGTACCAGCCTCCACCATTTCCTTAGGCAGCTCATTCCATACATGCATCACCCTCTGTGTGAAACCTCTGTGTGAAAACGTTGCCCCTTAGGTCTCTTTTATCTCTTTCCACTCTCATCCTAAACCTATGCCCTCTAGTTCAGAACTTCCACACCCCAGGGAAAAGACTTTGTCTATTTATTCTATTCATGCTCCTCATAATTTTATAAACCTCAATAAGGTCACCCCTCAAACTCCGACGCTCCATGGAAAACAGCCCCAGTCTATTCAGCCTTTCCCTATAGCCATCTCCTGTCTCTCAGCACAGAAGCCCCTCAAACCTTTGTTTTATCTATAGTACATAATGTAACACCATAGTAATGGAATTTTAGTATATGTAAGAACTGTGTGTAAAGAACTGTATTTCGGGATTCTATTGCTGCCTTGAGGTTGCACTACTTGTGGTTGCTGAATTAAGAGGCTATTTTCGTCACTCAATTACTTTGGTTGTTATTTGAATGTGATCCCATAGTAGCAAATATAACCCCTCTATATCAAGAAGGAAGTAGAGAAAAAGTGAAATCATAGGGCAGTTAGCCTGACATATATACAAACTGACCTGCGAATGGATTTAGGAACTGAACCCATTTCAGGATGGGCTACGTTTTGAAATCCAAATTCCAAAGTGTATTCTTACATCGTACACCTTTCATCACATTTAATGATTGTATAAAACTATAAAATAGAGCTTTATTACTGATCTCCCACATGTGTCTGGTACAGCAATGTTTTATAATGAGCATTCCACATGTTGTATTTATCCACAGAATGCCTATGGTGTGGAAACAGGCCCTCAGCCCAACAAGTTCACACCGACCCTCAAGGTATCCCACTCAAACCCATTCCCCTACCCTACATTTTACCCCTGACTCATGCACCTAACCTATACATCCCTGAACACTATGGGCAATTTGGCATGGCCAATTAATCTAACTTGCACGTCTTTGGATTGTGGGAGGAAATCAGAGCTCCCAAAGAAAACCCATGCAGACACGGTGACAATGTGCAAACTCCACAAGGCCCAAAGCTGAAATTGAACCAAGGTCCCTGGCGCTGTGAGGCATCAGTGCTGACCACTGAGCCACTGTACTTTTATGTTCCCTTCACTTAAATTTTGTGTTAATAATGTAATTTAATTGTAACTTCATTGTGTTGAAAATATGGTAGACTTATGGTAGTTCAAAGGTTAACAGTGAAGCAGTAGAAGTTGGTACACTAAAATATACAAACTGATTTCTTGTTTGCTTGATTGGTTTTACTTGGAAACCGGAAACAGACAGTGGGTGGGTTCCTCTGAGTGGAGCTGATTTCCTCAGCTGGCTGAAAGGAGTTAATGATTGTGCAACGGCCTGTACCTGCTGTGCAGCTGGATGAATTGCCCTGTCACTTAGCTGAGTTTCACCAAACAACTGAGTGAAAGTGTTTATGTTCTGCTACTATTCTATGCTTGTTGAGTGTTTTGATCATGAAGGTTTGTAGAAAATAGTGTGAAGCTGGAATATTAATTTGGCTGGTGCAGTGCATGTTGTAGTTTTGTTGAATTTTCTGATTTGTCAGGTAGTCATGATTGGGTCTGTGAAATTACCAATAGCATTGAGCAGAAAGTATAAAAATAAGATTTATTTGCATAGTGACATAATTTTATTTAAGTCAGAGTGCTTTCTTGTCAGGAATTGTACCATACATATGAAAGGGCTTTTTTCATGAGTTGTTTTGCTGCTTCAGTTGTATCAGATACTGTGAACAGAGCTGAATGAAAAATTGCACCAAGAAAAATGGTATATTGCAGGATGTTTTTTTTCCAGTTATGCTAAAAATCTAAAAATTGTAACCTTTCCCAGTTCAAAACTTGTAAAAAAAAAGTTGCATTGTGTAGAAACGGCAACTATAAAATCCTTGAACTGATTAAGGATTTTCTACATTTGGATTCGATCTGTTTTTCTCCCAGGGAGCTGGAAATGAAAGTGAAAGTAACATGGTAGTGTTCAGTTTTGTTTCGCAGCATGATTTGTTATGTTATTATGCACAACAGGGTGAGGTCTGAAAATTTGCACTGTTGGAACTGCTAGGACACTATTTACATAGATGAAAAGTACAGGAGCACATTATTGGACATATTTTGCCATTTAGTTCAGCTGTGCAATTTGATCAGCATCTGTTTTTGAAGAGCTGTCATTTTTTTCAGGGCAAATGCAGTAACCAACTGAAATGGCACAGAAAGGCCCTACAAACAATGAACAAGATTTACAGTGGGTTATTAGATTAATTTTAACTTGTCAGCGTGCTGCATATTATGAAGTGTTATGGGTATGATGGTCTTCACTTGAATTGATATGACTCTTTGTACAGTGCTTAACACTTGCTCCTTTCTTTCACGTTGTGAGCAATTACCAATCAGCAAATAATTGCTAATACTACAGACTGTGTCATTAAGGATACTATACACATTTTTTTTTAATCAGTAAGGGATTCGAGAAAATGGGGAAAAGGCAGTAGAGTTGAGGATTATCAGATTAGCCATGAACTCTTTGGATGGTGGAGCACACTCAGTGGGCTGAATGGCCTTTAATTATGGTCTTAATTATAAAGGTGCTACTTCGATAATTAATTAATAACATCAGGCAGCCAAGTCATGTTAACACCAATTTGCTCACTAAAAATGATGATGCTGCGCTATTGTAGGTTCATTCATGTTTGTCTTAAATGATTGGAGCACAAATGGAGGAAAACCCTTTTTTCTATATGCAATTATATACCTTTCATTTAATATTTTAGGGACGCTTTGGTGGTGGTGCTATTATTGCTTGAAAGTTCAAATGATAAATGTGAAGTTTTCTTTGTTCAGACATAGATTAAGTGACTAAATGAATTAATATTTCCCTTCTACGCCTTTCTAAATGGATGGAGCTTTGTTTGATAAAGATTCAAATGACTGGCCTTCGGCCAGCTTAATTAGCAGCAAAAAAAGTGTATGGTCTATGTCATTTGGAAGCAGTTTGCCTACATCTTGTGCATGATGCTTTCAATATCTGACAGAATACTAAAAGAGAGCCTTAGACGTGGCATGAAGTCTATTTAATAAGTAATTTATAAAGCCTCCAATATTTGGTCTAATTGATGTATTTTGGTTTAAACAATATTCCATATTTACATACCATACATGTATTCTTAAATTCTTTAAGTGCCAGCATCTGTTGCTTTAAGCTTCTGTGAATTTCTTTCTAATTTATTATATTTTTCTAATCAACCTGTCAGAGATGTTAATACAAATCTCCGGAGCAGGTGGGACTTGAACTAGGGCTTCCTGGTCCTGAGGCAGGGACACTAAAGATGAGCACAATACCATGTTTAGCAACTTAAAGCAATCTGTGGCATCCAGTTAATATAACTGATACAGTTTTATTCCTTCACTTCCTTGGTGAGTTATTGTTACAATATTAGTATGTACCACACCATATGGACTACAGTATTTCAATAGGTGGCTCTTTTTCAAGGCCACTTAGGGTTGGGCAAAAATGCTGGGCATTCCAGCACTGTGGACATTACATGAAAGAACAAAACTACATTTTAAAGTTTACAATAATACCACTTAATAAAATAAATATTGTACTTGTTGATCACAGTCCAGTGTCCCATGCTGGACAGTGCATGTATGGTCATTGGCTTGATGTTGACTATTGAATAGTCTGCCTGGGCTCATTGTCTAAACTCATATAAAATATGGCAAATTGGATATATTCCTGAAGACTTGCCAGTGTCCATAGTGTTTTACCTGAGTTGGAATTAATAACTTCACATATAAAGAATGTGAAGCTGACTTGAAAAATGCTGGCAGCTAGCTTTCTAATTTCTGGATTTCATTTACTCCTGAACTGAAGTTGCAAATCTCCGCTTCAGTTCACCCTGAACAATCCATGCTTTTAAAATTCAGAATCTAGTTTAAAAAAAACTTAAAACTCAACTTGAGTATTGTACTCAAACCTTATAAAATATTTTATATTAAATCCTTACCTTATTCTTGGATGTTATTATCCTAAAAGGAATGGGCATGTTGCCAGTGCTGACTCCCCATTGACTTTGCTTAGCTGTCAATGTCATGTATGGTCTGTATTGGTACTGCCCACTGATATGGAGGCAAGATGAGCCTATCACACCCAACAGTCTTGGTAGATGTGACAATAGAGCTGCAGCATACCTATGCTGTTATGGTCAACTCTTATTGTGTTTCACCCTAATTTTAGAATGAATCATTTCAAGGGTTAATTATCATTTTTAATCCTTACATGAGATAGCTCCTTTTGTCATATTCCGAAACTGTTATGCTTTTAGCATTCAATTCAACCACATTTAAAACTGTAAATGACTTTTTTTTTTGTCTGCAAAGCTTTTATCAGACAGAGCATTTTGCATTGACAGCAAAGGGTAGCAGCACACGTTTGTTCTTTTTAATATTTTTAATATTAGCTTGTTAATATTTTGGGGTATCATAGGGTTTTCTGTACAGTCTACTTTTGCCCCTAGGGATGTAATTGTATTGAACTGAGCGTGTTGTGTAATTAACAGACAGTAAAGTACTACATTTGCAGAAGTGCTGCAGTAATGTGTATATCCAGCAATGGAAGGGACAGGAATCCAGAGCAATCATCTGCTTCTGGGTTGCTCATCTGGTGCCGTCAAAAATGGAAATGTTTGTAAGTGAATGTCTGAGTGTTTCTTTTTTCAAAATCACCAAATCACTTCTGTTGCATGTATTGTATAATCACTTGACCTTAAAATATCACATAATTGGCCCCATATTTCTGAAGTGACAGTGCTTGTCTTTGGAAGTTAGAAATGGATATCAGCAACTGCTTAGCTTTCAACTTGGGCAAGCTTGTACTGACTTCCTATTCAGTCAATGTTATATCTACTTAAAGAGAGCAGAAGATTTAAAAAAAAATTCCGTGTCACCACATTTCCATGTAAGTGGAAGTAATAGCCTAGATTGATAATACAGGGACCTGGTAATGTTTTGGGTTCCTGGATTTGAATTGTGCTATGGCATTGGTAGAATTTGAATTCAACAAATATCTGGAATTAGGAATCTGGTGGTGATTGTGAATCAATTGTTTATTTTTCAGCAATAAAATCTGGATCTCTTAACTGGTCTTGCCTACATGTAACTCCAGACCCACAGCATTGAGGTTGACACTTAACTGCCCTATGGGTCATAAATACTGGTCTGGCCACTGATGCCCAAATCCCATGAATCAATTAAAAAAAATGTAAAGAGTGGAACTTGCTAATTGTGTTGCAGTATTCTTTTGGTGGTTGCTGTTGACTGTCCCAGCCATTGGAAGGCCACTCCATGTTGGCAGGAGAGTTAACACACACCCCATCCTCTCTTATTTAATCAATTACTTTGACATTTGAAGACTTTTTTTGGAGTTGCCAGAATCTCCTTTGGTCTTTGCAACATTTCCACGTTAGTTAAGAGAATAATAGAGCATTGATGGCAAAGTCATATGATGATGGCTGCAGCATTTGCGTACATGGACATCTTGAGTTGACCATGGCATTAATAGTTTGATTTTTGAAGTCCTGATATATGCATTCTATTTATATGTAATACTAGTTTGCAACATTTATATAAAAAGAGCAATCAATAGGAAACTATAAGATATTTGAGAGAGAGAGATAGAAAATACATTTTTCACTGAATATCTTAGTTGGAAAATGTAAATCTGAGATAGCCAGAATCTATTCAAAATCAATTAGAATTTAAACCAGTAATCTATGCCTCCAAATGAGCCAAAAGTGGCATAATATAAAGTGGGTAAAAATTTGTTTTAATATTAAACTTAATATTAAAACAACATATCAGATTTTTAAGCAAGTCAAGTTGACACAGTGGACTAAATATCTCTCTACTGTATTGGAGCTATTCTGATTCTGTATTGAGATTACAATATAACAAAACTTTTGAGTTTTATACATATTTTCAGCTGAAGCTCATTTTGAAGGTGCAAATTAGTAGCTTAAATTATAATTGTGTAGCATTAAATATGCTATTCAGACTAAATGCTTTCTCCCACACCAATAACTTGAGCATTTGTTGAACCAATCGTGGAACAGATTCTGGCTATATCAGATTTACTTTATCCATCTGAGATACTCACTGAAATAAATTTTGTTTAAAAACTTTTGATTCATAGGTCAAACCAGAACATTGGTTGAATCAGATAAATAGATTGTAACTCACCTTGAGAATTAGGATTCTTCGCTTAATGCAGTTAATCAGTGTTAAACAATGAACTATTCAGGCATTAAGTTTTAAATTATTTGATTTCTTTCTTTATCCTCTGAAACTGTCATACTGTTGACAAAATGTCATATTGTGTGATCTACAGATTAGTTGTTAGAATTCTAATGCAGATTGCATTATTATGCTAAAAATATTTGACTTCCAGAAGAGGGCATTCTACCGTGGAAGGAAAAAGACCTTATCAAGGGAGATACTCTGCAGATATCAAATGGCTTGGAACTCCAATCATTGAGATGCGCCGAATGCCAGAATGCAGCAGTGTTTTGCCACCTTTAAGAGCATCTAGCAATCACTCAGTGACTATCCGAGTAAGTTGAAATAAACTTCTTTCCAAGCAATATACTCATTGAGCAATATTAATTGGGAAAACTTGGCTACACAGTAATTTATTCAACTGAGTAGTACTTGAAACGTGTCTATGATATGGACTTCCAACTGAGTTCTCAGCTTTAAGACCAGATCTGTAAAAATAGCTAGAGTATGCCAATTTCATTTCACCTTAGACATAAATTGCTGTACAAAGCAAATAATGTCATCCAACTGAACTAGGTTGAAATCTGTTGTCATGAATTGTTGATTTTCATGCTGCCATTTACAAATTTATTAAGATGGTTTAAAAGACTTTATAATAAATAATTAGAGCACCTAATAAACTAGAAATTGCAGCAAGAAATGTTTTTAAGCCAACTTTTGAATTAGCTTCAGATGCTCCTTTCTCCTGTTGTTTTAAGGATGTTTAAGCAAAGGCACTTTCTTTTAACATGCTCATCTATTTGATATGAAAAGCTGCCTTGCCCATTTCTCCTACTGAATATATAATTGTTGCAGTTACCTTTTTTGTGCTTATATTGCAGACAGACCTTTTGAAAAGTGGTGAAGTCCCTCGACCTTATCCCACATATTATAATGATGCCTGGGATGACAAGCATGTGAGAATGCCCTGCTCAGTTCAAAATCTTTTTCCTGTTGAAAATGAGGTAAAGAATGGTCCTACATAATTAAATATTGAAATGCACTTTTCTAAGGATGTTACAAACTCAGAAATACTTTATTTCTAGCCCAGCTTATTGCTAGGCCAGCATTTACTGTCTATACTTAATTACCTAGAGGGCAGTAAAGAGTCAACCAAATTGCTCCAGGTTGCGTGTAGACCAGATCAGGTAAGAATAGCAGATTTTCTTCCGGAAAGGACATTAGTGAACTGGAAAGCTTTTTATGACAATTGACAGTGATTACGTGGTCATCATTAGGTTAGCTTTTTAATCCAGATTTTTATTGAATTAAAATTTCACCATTTTGTATGGTGGAATTCAAACTTATGTGACCAGAACATTAGCACGAGGTTCTGGATTATTACGTTGCCACAACGCCACCAGCTCCTTCCCCATTGAATTGATTTTAATTTCTGTGCATTTCTCTGCAGCTTGCAGTTTCCTTGAATTGACAAGTAGTTAGATTAATAAGGTTGAACCTTATTAAACCCAAAGAGAGATATCAAGTGGCCTAAAGTCTCTATAGTTTGCCATGCATGAATGCTAGTAGTACCTTGCAGTTGAATTAGAAGAACTGAATTTGTGAAAACTAGAAGCAAAGCTGAAAGACTTGTCTAAAGATTGATTCTCCAGGCAAAGAAAAAGAAACTTTATCATCCAAATAATAAATCCAGTTCTGCAAATTACACTCTAGGAAGGGTGTATTTGGTATAGAGATGGGGGAGAGGATGCAAAGGAGATTTTCTAGAATTGCCGTATTGATGGTGAAGAATAACATCAGCTTGTGATGGTGACACAAAGCAGGAATAGAGCTTCAGTTACATGGAGAAAAGCTGATGTTTGCTTTAGGACAGAAGATACTGAAGACAAATATAATATAGTTCAAAATCCTGAAAGGTTTTGAAGTATACATATTAAGAAAAGTTTCTGAGCCAGCTTTTCAAAACTGCTTTCTTAATTGGAGAAACTGAGATGGTTCTCCAAGAAAGTTTAATCCCAGAATCAATTGAGTGAACGGTATTCAAAATCATGTGGGTTTTGATCAGGCTTTGTTCTGGATGGTGTCAAGTTGTTAGGGCTGCACCTAGAAGCATTGCTTAGAGTACAGGAATCTCTGGGTTTCAAAGTTACTAGGTTGGTAAACAAAAAGAACAGATGTAAATCCTTAGGAGCTAAAATGTCACTTTCTACTGGCTCTAGAATTGAATCCCAACTTAAGAGACAATTTGATGTGTACCTGTAAAATGTATTTGTATGTGTTAAAAGTAAAAGGGGAAGTTTTTGTTGAAGTAGACGAAGTAATAAAGTTCACTTGAAGTTTGTTTTATGTTGATAACAAGATTTAACTATTTAAGTACTTTTATCTCCTCTTTTTCAGCAACTGGCTGCAAATTCAAAATTTTTAGAAGTTGTTGGTCTCCATAGGGATCATAACAAGAGTGAAATAGTTATCTCTGACAACTAGTGTGTTGGACTTCTTCTTGATCTCTTCAAGTATGGTCCTGTGTTCTAGATTGCCACAATTTTCCACATGAAGAGATTTCTCTACTTTTTCCTCTCAATTTTATTTTTGCTGGTTAATTTCAGACTACAACGTCTGACTGTCAACGTAGTTGTTGGAGCTAATTGTTGTGGAAGCAGATTCCATAGTAACCTTCGCAAGACAAATGCAAGCATACTAATATTCAGGGTTGTAGGGAAAATGCTGGAATATGGGACAAATTAGATAGCTTTATCAAACCATCAGTGTGGATGCAATGTACTAAATGAACATCTGTTGTGCTGGAAGATTGCTACAAGAAAAAATAGTTTGATTTGGAATTGCGGTTCTTGACTTTGATCTTCAAATGACATTTGGAAATGAATGTGAATAAAGTGTATTGGACTTGATCAAGATAGTAATTAAAGCTTTATTTATGGTTTTGGGACAAACACAAAGTCACTTCACCTGACAAAGAGGCAGTGCTCCAAAAGCTTGTGATTTCAAATAAACCTGTTGGACTGTAACCTGGTGTCGTGCGTCTTCTGACCTTGTCGACCCCAGTCCAACATTAGCACCTCCACATCATGGGAGGTTTTTGGGACAGATAGAAAGAATGCCTAGCCAACTCATGGTGTGGCCTACACATTCCATATTTTCCTGAAATGAATAACACACAAATTGCACTTTACTATTATGCATTTAATCTGATAATTTGTGGTTCAAATAGAATGTAAGTATTTTTGTGAAATATCTCTTCCCAATAAGTTTGTATTACGACTACATGACAGCATTAGTTATTCCAATACAGGCATGAAACAAATGAAGCTTTTTGTCTGTCATAAATTCTTCATGAGAATTCTTGTTTACTGGTCACATTTTTAAGATCCAAATATTAAAAAACAGTTCTGGAAATTATACTCTAAGAAGGGTGTATTTAGTATAGAGATGGTGGAGCGGATGCAAAGGAGATTGTCGAGAATGGCAGCATTGATGGTGCAGAATAACATCAACTTGTGATGTTGACATAAAGAGGAATAGAGCTTCAGTTACATGGAGAGAAGAGTTTGCCTTAGGACTGAAGGCAAATATAATATAGTTCAAAATCCTGAAAGGTTTTGAAGCATACATATTAAGAATCGGTTTCCAATGAGAAATGATTAAAAATAGGAGAAGAATATTTAAGATAATTGACAGGAGAACTAGAAGTCTAATTAGAATTTCTTCTGAGGTTATGGTGGTTTGGAATATACTCTTGAAAAGGATAGTGGAAATAGATTCAAAAATAAAATGACTTCTGAAAGGGAATTTGATGAATACCGGAGGGGAAAGTAATCAGGTAGGAAAGAGCAGGGATGTGGGGCTAATTAGAAAGCTGTTTTGAAAAGCTGGCACAGACATGGTGGGCTAATGGTCTCCTTTTGTGCTGTAATATGTAATCATTGATGAGCTAAGCTATTGAGAGACACAGTTTTTAATGTTTCTTCTGGGGTATCTTGAAAGGAAATTGGAGCTAAATCTTAGGCAGTACACAAAGACAGATTAGCCAGAGCTTAGCAGAGAGCAGCTAATCACAAGACTCCATGCAATGAACAACCATCTGAGAAATAAGAGACTGTGTATTTTAAAGGTCTGATTTGTATTGATTGTTGGCGTAGAAGTGTCTTTTTTGATACTTTGGGTAAAAATAGTGAAATTTGTATTTGCTGTAAATAAACAGTTTGCGCTGAGTACTCTTCATTTATCTGTTTAATATTCATTATGTTTATAAGTTACAGCCTAAGAATAGGAGACGGGAGAAAAAAGGGAAGAGGAGCGAATGGAAGTAATTCCCCAGAAGCTGGTATCCCATCACCAAGTCACCCATTACTTACATGTAGAGTGTCTTGACACTGATTCAACTCTGAGTGAACAGAACCTCTGACATTCCTGTTTTTATCTGTCAGCCAGGGCTCCCTGATTGGACCAGATAAACAGCCCCAGGGATGTCATATTCTATGAGATGAACCTGGCTGATCTCATTACAGTCATGACATCCATCCTTCCCTAAGTTCGAGGGCATAGCTCCTCCTGGGACATTTTAGCACGAGGTCAGGTTTCGCCAACTCTGTCTCTAATACGGACAACATGTAATGCACAGTAGCTCGCCTCTTGTAATGAACCAGACTTTATAAAAGATCTTAAAGTAAGGGAACACTTAGGAAGCAGCGATCATAATATGGTAGAGTTCAGTAGGCAGTTTGAAAGAGAGAAGGCAAAATCGGATGAAATGGTGTTACAGTTAAACAAAGATAATTATGAGGGCATGGAGCGTCTTTGAAGAATTTTGTTCTCCTCTTCAGGCGCCAAGGAAGCAACAAACGGGGTTACTGTCTCAGATTCTGAGGTATCTTCAACATTTGACAGGGAAGAACCCACAGGTTCTGGAACAGTTGGAAAAGTTATTGAGGAGTCAGGCATGTTTTACTCCCACAATGTTTGCGAGTTTGAAGCTTTCGTACAGTCCACGTGCTTGTTCAGGACTGTCGTACCTACTGGAACTTACAACATGAGGTCAGGTGCAGTGATGCATAGAGTGTGGTGCTGAAGAGCACAGCAGGTCAGGCAGCATCCGAGGAGCAGGAGAATCAACTTGCCCAAAACGTGCTTTTCCAGCACCACACACGCAACTCTGCTGTCCAGCATCTGCCGTCCTCACTTTCTCCTACCTGGCCTCTTACACATACAGGGCCATTCCCATGGTTTCTACACCAAACTTTGTTCCCTGAAGTAAACTGTCTCTTTTGTGTAGTGGAACATATGCCTGGCATTTGTGTTCCTGATGCAGTTGAAACATGCATAATGATCATTTGTATGTTGTGCTTGCTTGAAAAGTGAGCTTGATGGTTGTGATAATGGTCCTGCACAATTGATAATTTAGCTGGAATTTATCAATTCATGACAGCTCAATATTTGCAACATTTCTTAATCTCAGTGTATGGCACTGGCCAGGACAACACATTGCCTAATTGTTACTTTAAAAGGTGGTGGTGAATCACTTTGTTGAACTGTTACTGTCTATCTGTTAGAGGTGCACCCATAGTCCTGTTAGTGCATTGCTGTTGCTATAGTTCCAAGTCAGGATGGCATGTGGCTTGGAAAGGAATTTGAAGGTGATTGCTTTCCATCATTCGGTGCCCTTTTCCTTCTTAGTGAAAGAGATTGCGGGTTTGGAAGGAACCATGGTGAGGTGTGCATCTTGTGGATGATGCAAGCTGTATGTAAGCGGTAGGTAGAGTGGATTTTGAAGCTGGTGGCTTTGGTTAGCAGCTGATCAAGCAGGGTACATTGTCTTTTAAGTGCGAGCAGCAGCGGAGGTAGGATGAACGTGGAAGATAAGGTGAGGCAGTTTTTATTAAAATTACTTACTGGTAGCGGGCAGTGGTGTTTTCTCTTTCACAGAAGGAGCAGGATCAGCGGAGGAAGTGACGGGGACCAGAGGGGTAGCCAGGAAGGTAAGCAGTGAGTATAAATACTCACCCTTCGCCAACGGCCATTTTAAGTGCGAGCAGCAGCGGAGAAGGAGCGGGAGCAGCGGAGGAAGTGACGTGGACCGGAGGGGCAGCCGGGAAAGAAAGCAGTGACCATATATATCAGCAAGGCGGCTAAACCTGAGACTCTACTACTGTAGTGTCTCCCACCCACCCTCCTCCTCTAACCTAGTTAATAAGTAGGAAGAGCGGGAGTGACGACCAGGGGACTGCCAGTAATATATCTGGGCAGTACCGTTGGGACGGTCTCCACCTGAACCGATCTGGTACCAATGTTCTAGCAAAGAGGATAAATAGGGTGGTCAGTAGGACTTTAAACTTCTGAGTTGGGGGGAAGGGAAAGTGAAAGCGACAGGGAGTATGGAGTTAAATGGAAAGATAAGCAGGAGGATAGCATGTATGTAGGTGGATTTAACCTTGAGGCAGATTAGGAATGCAACAAAAAGGAAGGATAACCTCGGACACCTTATGACTTCCAATGTCTCGAATGACAAGAATGTTAGCATTAAGGCACTTTAC
>NC_057747.1:17911841-17923084 GCF_004010195.1 Chiloscyllium plagiosum | reverse complement strand
GTTGGGATAAAAGGTTCTTTTTCGGAATGGCAGCCGGTGACAAGCGGTGTCCCGCAGGGTTCAGTGTTGGGGCCGCAGCTGTTCACGTTATATATTAATGATCTGGATTAAGGGACTGGGGGCATTCTAGCGAAGTTTGCTGATGATACAAAGATAGGTGGACAGACAGGAATGGTAGGTCTAACATACGAGGAATGGCTGAGGATCCTGGGATTGTACTCATTGGAGTTTAGAAGGTTAAGGGGAGATCTAATAGAAACTTACTTACAAGATAATGCATGGCTTGGAAAGGGTGGACGCTAAGAAATTGTTTCCGTTAGGCGAGACTAGGGCACAGCCTTAGAATTAGAGGGGGTCAATTCAGAACAGAAATGCGGAGACATTCTTCAGCCAGAGAGTGGTGGGCCTGTGGAATTCATTGCCGTGGAGTGCAGTGGAGGCCGGGACGCTAAATGTCTTCAAGGCAGAGATTGATAAATTCTTGATGTCACAAGGAATTAAGGGCTACGGGGAGAATACGGGTAAGTGGCGTTGAAATGCCCATCAGCCATGATTGAATGGCGGAGTGGACTCGATGGGCCGAATGGCATTACTTCCACTTCTATGTCTTATTGGAGCTTGTTGAGTGGTGTAGAAGCTACATGTATGCAGGCAGTTTCGAGTATCCACCAAATCCCTGACTTGTGGCTTGTTGATGGTGGAGAGCCCTGGGGAGTTCGGAGCTGGGTTTTTGCAGAACTCCCAGCTTTGTAGCTGCTCTATTTGGATGGCTGATTCGATTCAATTTGTGATCAAGGGTGTTGCTTCTAAGTGATCTAGCAACAGTAATTCCATTGAATGTAATGTCAGGTTTACGGCATTTGCTCAGTCTTTTTAATTTATAACTTATTACTCTATGAAATAATCTTTGTACTTTCTCAGGAAGTCTAGAATTTGGAATGTCACACTTTTGAATTATACTTTTTATGTTGCATAGATTTTATTGTAGAGCTTGTAAGTATAAACTGCATCTAAAAATTCATGTATTTTCTCTTTACAGGATGGAAGCAAGAATGTGAGCAGTCGATGGGAGTTAATTCGAACAGCATTGTTGAGAACCTTTACTAATTCAGAGGATGTGAAGGTACAATGTGAAATAAGATCAAATCAGTAACTATGGGTTGTGGAGATTAGGGTTTGCTGAGAATATATTTTAAGTTCATTGACTGACAGAATTCAATTGTTTTTGAACATGTTTGCATTTTGAATTAAATAGTTCTGTTCCACTATCAGCATTAAGATCCACTTATGTCCTTGTAGAAATGGCATTTTCATTCTTTGAGCCATTTTTGGGATGTTACACAATGATAAATTATTTATTTTAAATATCAGTTCTCCAGTTATCATTTTAGCAGTTGCTAGGTTAGTAGTATGTTCTTCGTTACTATAGCCTAGATACGTTCGTGTTAATGAAGTAGTGAAGAAACATTTTATGATTTCACTGAGAATAATTTAACTTTTCATGTGAACGCAGTCCATCCATTAAAACGTCATTGAATTACTGTCATCAAAGAGCTGTAAAGACATACAGGGTATGGAAATGAATCTAGTTGAACAGTTTTTCAAGGTAGCAGGACTAGGAGGGACAGTCATGTTTCCTCCACCTGCAGTATAATTGTATGAATTGTTATGTAAATTGTTAACAGTCTGCATCCCAGTGTTAATATAAAATAATCTAAATAATCACTTCATAGTACAGAACTTCATTACTGCTTGAAAACAGAGACATGCTGTCGAAGCTTTTCATCTTACATTGGTCAATATGGATGATTGATAGTCTTGCAAAACTATCCTGATGAGTGTAAGATGAAAAGCTTCAATTGGATGTGTTTTTCTGTAATATTTAAAAATCTTGTGAAGCATAATGAGAGCATTATTTTAAGGTTGGACTACATAACCAGTTAACAGATATACATTTTTTTAAACATAACCTCAAACTAGCATATCTACATTTGAGATTCCAACATAGTGTGTTGCCAGTTTGGCTGATGTGTCCTCCGAAACACAAGTCAAAATGCTTGTTGGAAAAGCTGTTTAATCCTAGGATTTATAAATGGGGATTTAAAGTAATATATTAGGAGATAATGTTAAGTAAGCATGGTTAAATAATTGATTAATGAATTCTGTACAGTTTTTGGAGCCTTAATTTTGGAAGTTATGAAATTATGAAGAGAGTAGAGAAAAGATTTACTTGTGTAAATACTTGCCACCTGCCTGGATGGTTCCAATTATAACAAAGATCCCCAAAGCTCACCACCATCCAGGACAAAGCAGTTTCCTTGACTGGAATATCAAATGCAGTCTTCATCCCTTTCATCCATTCTATCATAGTACATACTGTCACTGCAATACATATGAATTGCAGGCTGGAATTTTGAAATTTACCCAACGTAAAACAGTGCTGCTGAACAATATCATGACATTGACTACAAGAAGAAGAACAGTAATATTGTGGAGATACCACCTCCATATCACAAACTAATTTAACCTGGGGCTATGTCACCATTCCTTTACCATTGATCGACAATATCCTGAATTTCATTTACTCATAATAAGGACTCACTATACATCACCAGAAGGACTATCAGGATTCAAGGAGACAACCCCTCTTCCCCTTTCTTTTGGGGTAGTTAACTTTGGGCAATAAATATCACCTCACCAGCATCACCTGTATCTCAGGAATAAATTAATTAATGTAAAGGATGAGAAACCTAAAAGGTGAGATTGGAGGAGCCTAGGTTCTTTGCTTTTCTGTAGAGAAGATTAAGTATTTATTGATCGAGGTGTTGAAATTTAGAATAAGGTTTAGAGTCATACAGGTTTACAGCATAGAAAGAGGCTGTTCAGCCCATTGTGTCTGTGCTAGTCGCCAAGTACTTATCTGTTCTACTCCCATTCTCCAGCACTTGGCATGTAGTCTTGTATGCTATGCCACTTCAACTGATTATCTAAGTATTTCTTAAATGTTGATGTTTCTTGCTTCTGCCACCCTTTCATAGGGGCCATGTTATTTCTAAATAACCATTCTTTCCGTGTCAGTGAAGAGGGTAGTTGTTGATAGACAGTTTGACTATTGAGAGCCTCACAATTAAATTCATCCTATACCTTCCTATGTGTGTAACAGCAAGGTACTGATGATGATTTTTGTTGCTTTTCCATTTGCTCGGGTTAGTGATGCAGGACTAACTAGTGCTGCTGCTGCCTCTGTCTGATATCAGTGCTAGCGAAAGAATAAATTGTGATTTTTTTTTTATGCATGACTTAATATTAGACCTTAAGGTAAGTGGAAATAAAACTAAAACAGAATCTTTCTGTGTCACGGTGGTCAATTAATAGAGGAAGAAAATGATGTTTTCAGTGTGCAACAATGCACCACAGACATATGATGAGTGTATTTTCATTTTTGTCAGCTTATAGTTGGCTACAATTACTATTTTTCACTGCTGTTTTTAAAACTGTAAACATAGCAATTTCTGTACTTTCTCCTTCTCTGCTCTTGATCTTTTTATTGAGTTGGCCGCCTCTTTATTTTTGGAACTTCGTGACGGTTGGGGGCCATTCTGTTTTAAAGTTCAATAATTTTCAGCTATTACTGCTTTCTTATTCATTTTTCCAATCTATCATACACTGAACTGCTGATCCTTACCTTGTTTATGTGTTTGTCTCACTATTCTGGCTGATCAGACCAATCTGGCTAATTAAGGCATAACTGTGGCATTGGTTGACTTAGAGAATGGATTCTTTGAATACAACCAGGCAAGTAACCACTGTTTAGAAATTGTTTCTTTTTTTTAAAGGATGCAATACTGAAGTATAATGCAGGATATGCCAAGAAATGGGACTTCACTACCCTGAATTACCTTTGTAATGAGGTAAGGAAATTTAATGATGGTGTTCTAAGAATGTGAGTCTGTACTGTGCAGTTTTGAAATTCATTTAGCTCATTTTTAAGCGGCTAGTTTTGACCAACATAACGTATATAGACTTACGAAGATTATTTAAATCCTGCTTTTGTTTTATTTTTAAATAATTCAACTAGTTTTGTTTCCTAAAAGGGACATTAGCTAAAACTAGCTGGACTACACAACAGTTAATTCAGTGACTTTATTAGGATAAACCTGCAAACCTTGCCAAAACATTTTAAATTCTGCACATCTTTAAAAGTTTCTTCTTAAAAGATAACTCTGTATTAATTAGTTTCAACAGGAAACCTTTAAAAATTCAGTAATTTTTAAAATTGTTTTCATGGGCTCCTTAGTTAACACTGTTGGGTTAACACTGGTGGGGGACCATTGGTTGGCGGCAGTGGGGACGTAGAAACTGGGATGAGATCATCTACCCCTGCTATATTTCTGCATACCTTTTGAGACAACATTGAGCTGTCTATACAATCTGTTGTACTATGAGTTTTTAATATTAATACAATCAAGTGACAGGGGTATTGGTCAGAGCAAATTAATTTTCTTTAAACATGAAGTATTTTCTCTCCTCCAATCTTTTCTCAGGAGTGCATGTTTGATGTAGTTTGAAGAAATTGTGAAACACAGATCTTTCACACAGTTGAGTTTTCTATTGGCAGTTGTAAAGGAGCAGTAGGCCAAGGACAAGAATAGCTAAAGCAGAGCTTTGCTAAGTGGGGATCAGGACCCAAGTGGGCTTGTGTGATCCAAGGCACTAATACCCGCCATGGAGGATTGATCAAGTTACAAGAGCCAAGCTTGTGCTCTAACAGGCCTGCACTCTCTCCATTCTTATGGGGGGGGGGGTCATAACAATTTTCAAGCCTTGAAATACGGTTACAGTGAGAAAATAGTGCGAAGCACCAAGAATAGATCTGAGAGTGTTATATTATGATGTCTACTCTGTTCAAATTGCGATTTGTATTTATTGCAAAATGCTTGTTTTGCTGTATTACATGAAATCACTATTGGATAATCCAATGCAAATTTTCATTATCACTGTACCATGCAGTGGTTTGGAAATTTGCATGCTATTTGCAAAAGGTATAAATGATGTTTTGTTGTGTTTGGTTTTGTTCACCAAATTCATCTGATTCATTTAAATATAGTGCTTTCAAGACTCTAATATCTGAAGAAAATAGTCTCCTTTCAACTTTCAATTGCCTTTCACTAGGAATTGGGAATAAAAGTAAAGGAAGTATGAAGAGATTATAGCAATTATCATCCCAGATGATTGTAATATTAGTAAAGCCAAATTCCAGAGTGAAACCTAGTTTGATAGTCTAACTTTTACTTTTGCTATTTGCTTAATGTGATGGTCAGTCTAATGTACTTTTCACTTGAACATTGGCATATCAAACATAGGAAATGGTTATATATAGAACACAATTTGGAACAATCTTGTCCTATACAGCAAAAATAAAGTTTCAGCCCTTTTTTCCAATCATATCCTTTATAGCTTATTATCGTCAGAGAAGTATCGCACCTGTTCCTCACTGTAGGATTTCTTACTCAGTTGACAAGATCATGGGCAGTTTTTCTACAGTGAATTTCTGCACATTTACCAGATGTAGTTCTCTCTCTTACAATCTCCACCCAAGACATGCAAACATAAGTTCGCTTACTGAATCCTACAAAATCCCTATTTGCTTGGGCTACTGAAATAACACCAGACCATAAGATCTAAGAGCAGAAGTAGGGCATTCAACCCATTGAGTTAGCTATGATAATCAAGGCGATCATGGCTAATCTGATAATTATCTACTCCACTGTCCTGCCTTTCCCTCTAACCCTTGATTTACTTGTTGATTAAAAATCTGGCTATGTTAGCCTGGAATATACTTAATGACCGAGCCTCAACAGCTCGCTGGATGTCTTGACTTGAAAAGTACCAAAATTAAACAGTTATTTTGCTGGTCTTAACCTTTCCGACCTGGCCTCTCACCTGCCATTCTCTCGCTCTCTGCCTCTCTCCCTCTGCCTGTCATCTGTCTCTGACGCGCCCTCTCTGTTGTAAATCTTTTTTCTTGGAACAGTTGTTTTGACCCATACTTAATTTATAAAAAAGAATTTCTTATCTTTCAAAAAAAGGCATTTGCAATGCAGAACCAAAGAGTAAAACCGTAAGAACCCAAGTTCTTAGATAATATTTTACTGTAAACCTTCATCATGCAGTGCATTAGGAGGAAAGTGAAATTTCTAAAATGTTATGAGTTAATGTGAGTGATGAAATCAAGACAGGCTGGAGTTTAAGGTACACTGTTTGAATAAATAATCCTGCACAATGCATTACATCAGTCATCTTTTGCATGCGAACTGTTCTCATTTGGTATGTTTTCAATGTCCCAGAACTCTGTCCATGCAAACAAAGCCCTCTTAATCTTAATTCAGTTCATTTAAATCTGGGTCAGTGTGGCGAGATGTGCTGCAACTTCAAAATAATTTGGTTGTCCAGAACTTTGTTTTACTTGGGTCATTTTTACCTCCTATGTAACACTCTATCTGCTAGGTGAAGAACAAATAAGCCTCTTTGATGTTACATTATGAACACAAGTGCTGTGAGAACTCTGTCGTTGTTTCACCAAAGATTGTAATGGAGAAAAGTTTTCGCAGGCCAGACAGTCATTACTACAGCACAGAAAGGAGCTGTGTATAGATCCCTACAGAACTGCTTGTAGCGCACTCCATAGGAATTGCTCAGGAAGTTAAATTTTCTGCTGTGCAGTTCCTTGACACTTGGAACCCTCCAAAAGACTCCATTTGTATTGGAAGCTTTGGAAAATTCTGATGAAGTTAAATAAGTAGCTACTCCAGAAAAAGTTAGACTATTTAAATATATCTCCTTACTCATGACTAACTATTAAACAGACCCCAGACTTAATTTACACAACCACCAATTGCACCTCTCCCCGATCCCTTACATCGTACCCCTCACATTGAGCGACTCCTACGTCCTTCTACCATCCATTTCTCCTGGCACTGGATCCTGACCCGATGAGAAAATCTCATATTGGAAATAAGGCTCTGCATTTTTGAGGGCACTCTGAGCAAAATGACCTATCAAAAGTGTGGCAATCTCTTTTTGTCATTAAAAACAAGGGGCAGAGTGGTGACCTGAGTGAAATTGCCACTCTCTATAAATCTGGCCCAATGTTTCAGAAACCATTGGAAGCCATTCTCAGAGTTGTCAAATGTTCTGCTTCTAAATATACCTTTCCTTTGAAAAAAGTGATACTTGTTTCATTTCTCCATCCTTGACATTTTCCTTTTGTTGTACAATATCACTACTATTGAGTCATCTTGGAAAGTGAGCAACTTAAAGGTCTTTGCTTTGATTGCCGTGTTATGTAGAATTCAGTGGACTATTGTTCAGTCTAACAAATCAGTCTCTGTTGATGTTTGTGCTCTACCTGAGCTTCCTCCCACCCTTCCTCTTATCATTGTCCCCTATTTCTTTCATTTGTTTATTCAGATTTTATTTCACTGCTCAGTTGTAATAGTGACAGCCCCTTAAAGATGCTTCAGTGGCTGAGGTGCTTGGCAGTAGTTTCATGATTGACACGATATAAATTCTAGTTGTCTTTCCTTTCTGTCGTATTGTTCTGTGAAAAAGCCAGCAAATAAACTGATAGAATACAATTCATCCCAATTGCCTCAAACATTCTCCAGAGTTTGTATGTCCCAGCGATACAAAAGTCTGGTCATGTGTCTAACCTTTCCTGATACAGACTGTTCCCAAATATTCTGCATATTGAACAAGAAGTGACAACTAATTCTCACACAGTTTTTGCTGAAGTAGGACAGTTCTGGGAATGACAAGGTTCCAGTTGCTGTATTAATCCATCTGATATAGTGAGCAGACACTGAGTGACAAGAAGATTTATCTTTTTTTTATTTAATATTAATTGATTTGTGATGAATCTTTTGAAAATAGAAGCCTACTTATTCAGTGTTTCCTCTCAACATATTGGGAGTGAGTGAGAATTGGAAAGAACGACACCTGCATTAGAAAAGACAAATCCGAGAAAATGCTGGTATAAGCTGGGCTTGGGCTAATCGGAAGTTTCACCACTATGTCAGCTGTTGTGCATAGTGTAAAAATTAAATTCATGCAATCATGTCAACGATATGTGGTGAGGATTAATAATAGATGCAAAATAAAATAGTATAGAATCTGGCTGATAAAATTTTTGTCCAAGCTTATTATTTTGTATCCATCAGGGCAATTTGCAAGAATGACCAAAGTAAGGGGAAAACAATGTTGTCATATAAAGTGTCCAGTTTACCTCCAATTTTCCCTGCAAAAGTGAGCTATGTCAAAAGTTTTAGCAACAGTTTCAAGCTACTAGTATTAAGCAATCTGAATGACATTTGCCAACAACAGGATGCTGCTGTCAAGCCAAATAACACTCTGTCCATCTCACAAATGAGTAACATGATCTGTGAATTTCTGAGCCAATGTGATGCTAATGTACATCCAAAAGACTGGCAGATAATATCAATATCAAACTATATCCCTTTGGCTGTTTGCAACAAGCAAGTTACTACTGTACCAACATAAGATGTGATTTCACAATTGAAGAAAAATTGCTAAATATTCATGAGTGTTTGAAGAATTATTGTTATAGACAAAGCCAGATGACTGAAAACATTCTTAAGCAGGCAGCAGTTTGTTTTGGTAAGTGTACAGTGAAAATTACCTGGAGTAAGATAGCTAGGTTGACTACTTGATTTTAAGACAGACAAAAAATTATACACAAAATTACACAATGAAACACAAAGAACAGAATAAAGCATCCCTATAGAACCCAGTCTATCCAAACTAGGCTTAAGTATGCTGTTCTGAATATACACAACAGTCTCAATAAGCAAACTCCCTTTAAAAACCAGTATAAGTGGGACATATGCTTACAGGTTGAAGTTGAAGGGCAGAAAGGAGAATGAGTTTCCACACAGTTCCCTGTTGAACTGCTCACCGGTTCAAGTTTGAACAGAAACTGCTCAGCTCAGCTAGAGAGCTGACCACTTCCCTTTCTTTATACAGGTCACTTCTAAAACATGACCACTTCGGCCTGAAGTCTCATCTGTTTACATATAAACAAAAGGCTTCTCAAAATCCTTTTCACCTCTGTACCAAACCAGACTGATCAGTTTATTACCCTTCTGAAAAAATATCAAGGGACAGAATCTCCTTGAGACAAGGAACCGCTTTTAGGAAAAAAAGACTAGCTTTATGACATTATGAAGCCAACCAATTTAGAATTGTCATTTGGGGTTGCAGTGCAACGCAATTGCATGCACTAGCCTCATACATAAGACCTTTTTTTTTTGCAGATGGAAAGAAGAAATTCAAGACTTGTGTAAAGATTTGTAGCTCAGTTGTGGGAATGTTTACTGAGCTGGGAAGTTGATTTGCAGATGTTTTGTCCTCTGTCCAGGTGACATCTTTAGTGCTTTGGAGCCCCCTGTGCAGTGCTGCTGTAGTGTCTTTTGGAGTTTAGTTGGTTCCGTTCCTGCTGCTTCTGATTGCTGGTTCCGGTTGTTTGCTGCAGTGGCTGATATATTGAGTCTAGGTCATTGTGCTTGTTGATGGAGTCTGTGGATTAGTGACATGCTTCTAGGAATTCTCTGGCTGTCCTATGTTTAGCTTGTCCAATGATCGTTGTGTTATCCCAGTCGAATATGTAGCCCATGTGTGTGGCTACTAGGGACAACTGCTCGTGGTATTTGGTGGCTAGTTAGTGTTCATGGATGTGAATTGCTAGTTGTCTGCCTGTTTGCCCTATATAGTTTTATGTGCAGTCTTTACATGGATGGGTATAAGGTCTTTAGTTCTGTAAGTTGTTTGAGCGTGGCTGTCAGTTTATGCGCTGTCACGAATCCGAGTGGATGGAGAAGTCTAGCTGTCAGTTCCAAGACATGTTTTACGTAAGGTAGCTTGTCTAGTGAGTTAGATTGTGCCACGTCCTCATCGCGTTGTTTGTCTGTAGGCATCTGCGAATGAAGTTGCAGGGATATCTGTTCTTGGTGAATATTCTAGAGGAGTTCGTCTTCTTCTCTTCATAGGTCAGGAGTACTGCAGTGTGTTGTAGCCCTTTTGAAAAGGGTCCTAATGCGGCTTCTTTGTGTGTGTTTGGTTGCTGTTGTCATTCAGGACCTCGTCAGTGTGTGTCGCTTTCCTGTACACTTTTTTTTTGTGATGCATTCACCGTTCTGTGTTCTTTATACCATCACTGGAGACACTGTCCATAATATTCAGATATTTCTTAGACTTATGACAGTGGCAGAATACTAAGTAATTGCAATTTTATATACCCTTGCTCAAAGTAAAGGTAAGAGACAAAAAATGTGCAGCTGCTGGAATCCAAGGTATGCAAGCAGGAGACTAGAAGTGCACAGCACACCAGGCAGCATCAGGAGGTAAAGAAGTCAGTGTTTCAGGTGTAACCCTTCTTCACGACCGGAGGTGGGTGTAAGGCAAGCTGCAGATAAGAGGTGGTGGTCGGGATGTTGGTCAGGGTGTTGAGATGGGATAGGTGAACACAGGTAGAGGGAACGACCTGGTTGGTCAGTGGGAGGAATGAATCCAATTGGTAGCTAGAAGAGGGGTCGGTAAGAGGAATGGAATGGAGGGGGCAGGGCTCGGAAGGGAGTCGGGTGATGGGAAGGGAGGTTATTTGAAATTGGAGAACGCAATGTTGAGTCCTACAGCTGTAGGCTGCCCAGGCGGAAGATGAGGTGTTGTTTCTCCAATTTGTGGTTTGATTCATTTGTGGTAAAAGAGGAGGCCAAGGATAGTCATGTCAGAAAGGGAGTGGAAGGGGAATTAAAATAGGCAGTGACAGGGAGATCATTCAGCCCTGCGGTTCAGGCTGAGATTCTCTTCCGCCCCCACCAGCGCCACTCACCTGCATTCTGCTGACATGCCCCCCATAGACCCCACTGTCACTATCCCCACCCCCCCCAGAACCCCGAGGGGAACACTACCCCTGCTCATGACTCCAGCCCCATTCCCCCCCACCATCACACCCACTCCAGTTACAGGTTCTGCCCCCACTCCCAGCTCTACACCCACACCAGATCTGAGCTCCCAGCACTGCCGAGTTTTCACCATCCCCCCAGACCTCCCCATGGTCAGTCCTCAGCAAAGGACTCACCTTCATCCCCCTCCGTCCACGCAACAATGAATTTAATACACGCCGTGACGTCGAACAATTCTTCCGTCGCCTCCACCTCCGAGCTTAC
>NC_057747.1:17910004-17911733 GCF_004010195.1 Chiloscyllium plagiosum | reverse complement strand
CCCCTCGACCATGACCCCACTCCCCATCACTAAACCATCATCTCCCAGACCATACACAACCTCATCACCTCAGGATATCTCCCACCCACAGCTTCCAACCTCATAGTCCGGGAACCCCGCACTGCCCGGTTCTACCTCCTTCCCAAGATCCACAAGCCTGACCACCCTGGCCGACCCATTGTCTCAGCATGCTGCTGCCCCACTGAACTCATCTCTACCTACCTCAACACTGTCCTATCCCTCCTAGTCCAGGAACTCCCCACATATGTTCGAGACACCACCCACGCCCTCCACCTCCTCCAAGACTTGCGTTTCCCCGGCCCTCAACTCCTCATCTTCACCATGGATATCCGATCCCTCTACACCTCCATCCGCCATGACCA
Organism: Chiloscyllium plagiosum; assembly: GCF_004010195.1. Lineage (NCBI taxonomy): Eukaryota > Metazoa > Chordata > Chondrichthyes > Orectolobiformes > Hemiscylliidae > Chiloscyllium > Chiloscyllium plagiosum. The sequence continues at coordinate 17,911,350 of NC_057747.1, read as the reverse complement.
GGGCCTCCAAGCCCTCCGTTGTTTTCTCTCCAGACGTCCCCAACAGTACCCTTCCACCGACACTCTCATTCATTCGTTTGGCCGAACTGGTCCTCACCTGTAACAATTTCTCCTTTGAATCCTCCCACTTCTTCCAGACCAAAGGGGTAGCCATGGGCACACGTATGGGCCCCAGCTATGCCTGTCTCTTTGTTGGCTACGTAGAGCTGTTGATCTTCCATAATTACACCGGCGCCACCCCCCCACCTCTTCCTCCGCTACATTGATGACTGCATTTGCGCCACCTCGTGCTCCTGCGAGGAGGTTGAGCAATTCATCAACTTCACCAACACATTCCACCCTGACCTTAAATTTACCTGGACCATCTCTGACACCTCCCTCCCCTTCCTGGACCTCTCCATCTCCATCAGTGACGACCGACTTGACACTGACATTTTCTACAAACCCACCGACTCCCACAGCTACCTGGATTACACCTCTTCCCACCCTTCCTCTTGCAAAAATGCCATCCCGTATTCCCAATTCATCCACCTTCGCCAGATCTGCTCCCAGGAGGACCAGTTCCACCACAGAACACACCATATGGCCTCCTTCTTTAGAGACCACAATTTCCCTTCCCACGTGGTTAAAGATGCCCTCCAACGCATCTTGTTTACATTCCGCCCTCAGACCCCACCCCTCCAACCGTAACAAGGACAGAACCCCCCTCGTGCTCACCTTCCACCCTACCAACCTTTGCATAAACCAAATCATCCACCACCTCCAAACAGACTCCACCATCAGGGATATATTTCCCTCCCCACCCCTTTCCGCCTTCCGCAAATACCGTTCCCTCTGTGACTACCTGGTCGGGGTCCACGCCCCCCTACAACCCACCCTCCCATCCTGGCACTTTCCCCTGCCACCGCAGGAACTGTAAAACCTGCGCCCACACCACCTCCATCACCTCTATCCAAGGCCCTAAAGGAGCCTTCCACATCCATCAAAGTTTTACTTGCACATCCACTAATATCATTTACTGTATCCGTTGCGGTCCCGATGCGGTCTCCTCTACATTGGGGAGACTGGGCGCCTCCAAGCAGAGCGCTCTAGTGAACATCTCCGGGACACCCGCACCAATCAACCACACCGCCCCGTGGCCCACCATTTCAACTCCCCCTCCCACTCTGTCGAGGACATGGAGGTCCTGGGCCTCCTTCACCGGCGCTCCCTCACCACCAGACGCCTGGAGGAAGAACGCCTCATCTTCCGCCTCGGAACACTTCAACCCCAGGGCATCAATGTGGACTTCAACAGTTTCCTCATTTCCCCTTCCCCCACCTCATGCATTCCAGTTTTGGAATTGA
>NC_057747.1:17825739-17909980 GCF_004010195.1 Chiloscyllium plagiosum | reverse complement strand
ATGCTACTTTCCCCCCACCCCCCCCCTCCTCTAGCTTATCTCTCCACGCTCCAGGCTAACTGCCTTTATTCCTGATGAAGGGCTTTTGCCCGAAACGTCGATTTCGAAGCTTCTTGGATGCTGCCTGAACTGCTGTGCTCTTCCAGCACCACTAATCCAGAATCCATGCTCAGTGAAATGTTTACTTAGTTTATGTTTGGTCTCCCCAATGTAGAGAAAACCAAAGTAAAGGTGTACCCAGCAACAATAAACCTCTCAGTTTAACCTCAGTGGCAGGAACGTTTTATGATTCCAATTGTTGGTAAAATTGGACAAATTAGATCCCAAAACGAAATCTGATAGTTCATCCATTTAATTTTTGTAGTTGGATGCCATTATGATTAGTCATTGGAACATAGTCACTCAAAGCTGAAGATGTTCTTTAACATCAGACCACAATACTTTTATGTAAAAGAAAGAAACAAACATGTGCATTGTATTATAAGTATCTTAATAGACATAAAAGTAAAGCATCAGTCTGTTACCAAGATTTCAGTCTGTGAGAACTATCACACTCATCTCTGCTTTTTAAATCTTTACTCAACTGATGTTTTTCTGATTCTTTTTCCTCAGACTGTTGACAGAGGTTTTTTTGTGAATTATTTCTGAGTCTACTTGCATGAACCTTTTACAGTTCTGATGACCTGGACTTAATCGGGCTGTTTTTGTTCCTTAGAGTAGTCGAGCTTGAGACGAGATTTGACAAAAGTATTCAAAATTATGAGGGATCTGGACCAAGTGGTTGGGAGAAAGTGTTTTTATTAGTTTACAGATTAAGAATCAGAAGGCACATATTTTAAGATAATTAGCAAATAAAGCAATGATAACATGAGGAAAACTCAACCTCTACTTAGGATCTGAAATGGACTAACACAGAATATGGTGAAGGTAGGTATAGTTGAGGCATTTAAGATGGGAATTGTATTATTGTTTGTAAAGGAAGAATATACACAACTACAGCTAGACTGCTGGGGAGTAGATTGTGACAAATTTTCCAGAAAGCCAGCACAAACATGACAAGTCAAATAGCTGCTTATTATGCTGTGACTATTCTGTGATTGCTCAGAATTAGCCAAGAATTGTTATAGATATTGACACACGACTGGACTAGGTACGCTTGAACCTCAGCCTGGGGATTGTGCCACAAGAGTCCAAGAATAGTATCTCCCCCACCCCACAAAAGAATTGGAGTAAGATTATTCAAGTGTAACTACTACCCAATCATTTTATCGACTGAAAAGTCAATTGGGCAAGATTGGGGTAATTAAAAATTAGGTTTTTTGCCCATTTCCATTGATGAATTTTGTTATGAAGGTATAGGTGTACTGTACATTTGGGAGAGAGGAAGCTGGCAAGGACTGAAAGCACAGTGTGCCGAACAATTTATAAATGTAACATTTGGTTGACACAAATAGCTGGTGTTGTGTTGCCTGAGACAAAAACAAATTCAAATTCGGCCAATCAGTTTAAATTATGCCCCAGATACCAATATCCAATCAAATTTGAATTTTACTGTTTGGGATGACATCAAACCAATGAAATGATCCGATGTTTTGGGGTATAAGACCGGACACTATGAACAGTTAGGGGGAGAATAGTAATGAGCAAGTAAAGACTGCCAGCGGAATAGGTCTCTGAAAGGTACCTGTCCATAAGAAATTTGTGCAGCCGAAGACCGAAACAAACCGAGAGAAACCTACAGAGAAGGTTCGGCATCTGAAGGTGACAGCTGGGTTTGAAATTGATTTGCCGTAAATTTAAAAGGGAATTGATCGGACCAGTGTTGTAGAATGGGAGGTAAAAGATAGGTTTAAGAAAAATGAGTTGTAAATAGTTGTTGTTTTTAATCTTCTCTGTTGAACTTAAAAAAAATAAAATTGTTAATGTTTACTTTAAATAGTGAAATCTGAGATAGTTCTTTGCCTCTCAAAATTTAACAGATTATGGCGCGAGGTGAGCTTTTTGGTGTGTTGGGTTTAAATTAGCAGAGGGTTTAACCCCGTGTCATAACAGTTTGTAGTTTGCTTTTGGATGTGAAGTGTAACTTTCCCCGATACTAGATGGTTTCCCCAAAATTTCCCCTTGGCCAAAAATCAAGGCTAGTGTTGATCACTTGTAAGATTCCAGCATGTATGTTGCATAATGATTTCAGTGATTTTTGCCTAAGCACCAATGAAGCATGTTTGAACTTAAAACAGTAAAAATGGATTTTTGTGAGGGATGATTTTATTTGGCATGTGCTGTCAGATTTATTCTTAATTTTAACAACAAATATCAGTCTTCCATTCCTAATTATTAGGTAGTGCAAAGGAGGCTGTGCATTAATGAATATGTGAACAATGAGGTCATTTATCAAAGGCTTTCGTACTCAAATATTTGCTATAAGCAGTGCTGTAATTTTTCTCACATGCGCAATCTTCAATTTTTTAATCACACCATCCCAGTTAAGTGACAGTTAAGAACCATTTTCTTTGAATTTGTTGAATTTCTACAATTTTCTTGTACAATAAATGCAAGTCAGAGAATTTAACTAAGATGTCTAGTTGTTAAATAGGCAATGAAGCAGTTTTAATGGTCTTTGCCAATTATTATTATTATCTGCAGACTAATTTTTTCTCATACTAATCTCTGTTATGTTTGGTGCCAGTGATGATCTGTGACAAAACGTTTCATCCCATCTATTGAAAAAAGGGTGTACTTTGATTTATTTTTAGTTACTGTTTGTCTGAATAGTTATGCAATCAAAAATAATGGTTCGAGTAGTCCTGAATCATATTTTTAATGTGCAATCAAAAAAGATTTTCTACTGTATTTCTCATCAGTGAAATCAAGGGAAAATATACTCCAGGCTCAATTCAAATTAGAAATATGCTGAGCTATGACTGTGATGTGTCAAAATAGCTACAATAAATATGCTGAAGTTCAAGAAAGTAAGAGAAAAAAACTTGCATTTCTGACCTTGTGATGTCCAAAGGAGCTTTGCAGCCAATGAAGTCACAGTTGGAATGGAAGTAAATAGATAAGTTCTAGGACCTTTGCAATTGCTTCCTAGGTCCAGCAGTTAGGCCACATCAAGTACGTTCAAAACTTATTTCTTTCTGTTCGTGGAAGAAAAGTTAACTATTTGCCCCAGTGGCATGTTTGTGAAATAAAATTTTTAGACTGCAACTTGCTGCAACGTGCTATCTATTTCTAATCTATTGTGGAATTTTTGTTTATCACTTAACTTTGTAGATATTTTGATTTATTGTCACGTGTACCTAAGTACAGTGAAAAGCATTGTTTATGAGTAGTACTGGCTGACCATAGTGAGCAAGGGCACACAGATCATAGGGTTGGGGGAAAAAAAACTTGGACAGCGGCATACATTGCATCGTACAGGGCGTGCACTCGACAAGATCACATTGCCAAGATCCGTTTTATTTAAAGTTAGACAGTCCATTCCTCAAACCTGTAAGTAGATTTAAAAGAACATTATTGGTAATTTTTATAAAGTGGTTATAAAAAAATGTTAGAGTTAGATCTGCTGTAGGGAGCTCGTAGGAATCGCGTGGTCTCGGCACGAGATATTCAAGCAGCCACCTTCATCAAGAAGTGCTGAACAAATGGCCCATTTTTGACTCCTCTTAAGTTGCTCAAACTCTTAAATGCCAGTGTACAGTTTGATTCACCCCTTACAATGTCAAGGAACAGCTGATGGTACTGAATACAGCATAAGCTGCCACCCTGACAGAATCATGCCTGTAGTACTGAAGACTTGCACTCTAGAACTAGCTGTGCCCTTGGTTAAGCTGTCGCAACACAGCTACAACACCAGATTCTAATTGATATGTAAAGTAGTCCACAGAATTCCGGGCGAATCCAATCCAACCAATTTACCTGCTAACAACCACCAGAACAGTTCAAGAAAGTGGTAGAAGGTATTAGCACTAACCTCCCAATCAGCATTCTCTTTAGCTTCTGCTAAGCCTATTTGACACCACAACCTTAGTCCAAACATGGAGGAGAAGAAAAAGTCAGATTACTACTTTTCGTTAAAGGACAGCACAGTGGCTCAGTGGTTAGCGCTACTGCCTCACAGCACAAGGGATCCGGGTTCAATTACACCCTCTGGTACCTGCCTATGTTGAGTTTGCACATTCTCCCTATGCATGAGTTTCCTCTGGGTGCTTTGGTTTTCTCCCAAAGTCCACAGATGTGCAGGTAAAGTGGATTGGCCATGCTAAGTTGCCCCTAGAGACCAGGGAAGTGCAGGCTAGATGGATTAGCCATCTGAAATGCAGGGTTAGATGGATGGAGTAGGAGTGTTTGGGTGGGATGCTCTTCGAAGGGTCAGTGTGATCTCAGTGGGCTGAATGGCCTGCTTCCATATTGGAAGGATTCTGTAATTCAAGTGGTAACTGGCCCTTCTATCAAGGGTCTTTTTGGCAGTGTGGAATTAAGGATCTCCAGTAAAATTGGTGTCAATGAATATCGGAAGAAATCTAACCATCAATTGGATTATACCTAATACAAAGGATGGTGGTTCTGGTTGTTGGAGGCCAATCATCATTCCTCCCAACACTGGTAGTTAGAGGCATAGACACTGCTCTCTGTGACCAAGATTGAGAGTGTTGCCTGCCTAGTGCTCGGCTTGGGATATCTCATCTGAGCTGCAGAGGAACTTGGAGTGGGAGCGTAAAGATCCAGTTGTCATGGTCCACGTACGTGCCAACGACAGATAAAACTAGGGCTGATGTTATGCTAAGAGAGTATGAAAAGCAGAACCAAAAAGATGATAATCTCTGGATTACTCCCTGAGCCATGAGCTAATTACACAGGCTCAATAAGATTAAGCAGGTAAATGTGTGGGGGAGAAATGGGGTTGAATTCGTGGGACATTGGCACCAGTACTGGGGAAGAAAGTACCTGTTCTGATGGGGCGGTCTTCACCTGAACTGTGCTGGGCCCAGTGTCCTAGCAAATCACATAACTAGGGCTGTAGACAGGGCTTTAAACTAAATGGGGGTGGGGTGGGGCAGAGTGAGAGCTTAGTTATCAGAGAAATTAGAAAACCCAAATTACAGAAGAAATTAGAAAACAGAGGAGAGAAGAGTACAGAACCTAGGAGAGGTTATTAAAATCTCCAGCACAGACACAAGTAGGACTGAGTGTTTGGAAAGAATTGGCAATCAAAGTTTAAGCACATTGGACAAATGAATGACAATGAGAAGAGGGATGATTAATACTGGACTTTAGGTGTTGTATCTGAATGCACGCAGTATAAGGAATAAGGTAAGTGAGGTTGTGGTGCAGGTCAAAATTAGCAGATATGACTTGGTGGGCATCATGGAGATATGGCTACAAGGGGATCACGATTGAGAGCTGAATGTTCAAGGATATACATTGTATCAAAAAGATAGGCAGAGGAGGTGGGGTTGCCTTTATTAGTATGAAGTGAAATTAAATCAGTAGTAAATAACAACAAAGTAGGGTCAGAAGGTGTTGAATCTGTATGGATAGAATTGAGGGACCGCAAAGGTAAAGAAATCATAGTTAGAATTATGTACAGGCCTCCAAATAGTAGTCAGGCACTGGGGCATAAGGTACAATAGGAGATAGAAAAGATGTAGAGGAAAGGCCAAATTATAGTGATAATGGATTTAGTGTTGTGCAATGAGGCAGACTTGATTAGGGAGGTGCAAGAACCCTTAGGAGGCAGTGATCATAATGTGATTGAATTTATTCTGCAATTTGAGAGGGAGAAGATAAAATTAGGGGCAACGGTATTACAAAACAAACACATCAATTTGGATCCCATCTATCATCCTCTGAGAAAAAGAACAGAAAATGATGTCACCAACACAGGAAATGACATCAACACAAGAGGACTTGAATGTAAAAGCCAGGATGTACTTCTGAGGCTCTTTAAGGCCCTGGTCAGACCACATTTGGAGCATTGTGTGCAGTTGTGGGCCCCATATCTCAGGAAGGGTGTACTGGTTCTGGAGCATGGGCAGGGGAAGTTCACAAGAATGGTCCGAGGAATGAAAAGCTTGACATATGAGGAACATTTGAAACATAATACTAAATGGCCTGGATGTTGTAGATGCTGGAAAGATGCCTCTATTGATAGGAGAGACTAGCACTCAAGCACATGTCTTCGAGTAAAGTGAAGACCTTTTATAACAGAGATAAGGCGAAACGTCTTCAGCCAGAGGGTGGAATTCATTGCCACAGAAAGCTGGAGGCCAGGTCATTCTGTATATTTAAGACAGAGATAGATAGGGTCTTGAGTATCAAGGGTTGCGGGGAGAAAGTGGGAGAATTGGGTTGAGAAATGTAAAAACCATGATTGAATGGTGGAACAGACTCGATAGGCTGCATAGCCTAATTTCTATCTATAGTTATGGAAAGATGAAGTTGCAGCAAGTAGGTTGGTGACGATGAGATCAAGTAATTTTTTCTTTTCTTGTTCTCTCACTCTCTAACTGTTGTTAGTTTTCTCTCTAACTGCTATAAGCCCAAGCTGGTGCTAAATCCCTCAGAACACGACTTGCACAGTTAAGAGTACTGCTGCCCAACCAGTTTTGTGATGGATTTTAAAGACTCCTACCAGAGTATATTCTGTGCCCTTGCTATCCTCGGTGTTTCTTCTAAGTAATGCTCAAAATGGGTGAGTGCTGATTCATAAACTAAGGCAAGGTATACAGTGATAATCAGCACAAAGTCTAATGCATATGTTGACCTGTTACCACAAAACTTTCTGGGGTTTCAGCAATGTTGATGACTCTAAGGGCCACTTCCTCAACTATATATCCCATGAGACAGTACATATGCAAAGATAGTGATAGAGGAGTGGGGTCACCTTAACTATAGGATTGTTACTTGACTGGTCAGTAGGATAGCTTATTGAACATTGGCACAAGTTCCCAGATTAGTGGTGATTCAAGCATTTTGCTTTATGTAAGGGAAGTGCATAGAACAAGAGCTACTTTGACAGCATGTTTTAATTTATATACATTTTTACTTTACATATGCTGAATGTTGAGGGGTTTATAAAATACAAATATTGTATTGCAGATGCTGGAAATTTGAAATGAAAACATAATGCTGGAGAAACTAAGTAGGTTTGGCAGCATCGGTAGAGAGAGAAACAGCTAATGTTTTGAGTCCAAAACGACGACTTCAGAATGTAGCATTTTAAATTTGTAAATATGGAACTTAAATGTTCATGTATTCAGATGTATTGTGTTGGTTTTGAAACAGTAAATTGCATACATTTTCTTTCTTATGTATTTTTGGGTGTAAAAATGGTTTTGCAGTGAAGGAAATGGCATAGGTTACTAAAGGGCTTATTGTAGTGTTGATTAATATGAGAGGTCTACAACTGGTAAGTGTAAATTTTATATTGTTTCAAAATTTTAGTCACTGACACCTGATATGGAATGTTGCAGACATGGAGCATGAAATCAACAGCTGCTATTGATGTGCTGCATTAAAAGTAGAGATGACTCTCTCATGAAATAGACAGTAGTGAAATATCTAAAGTGCTGTTAGTTTAACAATAAAGCTAAAGTCATTTAGCAAAGAAATTCCAAGAGACCCAGTAATGTATTTAAATCTGTCAGTTTCTGTAACTGTTGATTGGTTTTAAGCAAAGTGTCCACTTGTTCAGTGGACTGAAACCAATAAACTTAACAGTGCAGTAGTGCCTGGGAATATGATTGCTCCACTAGAACAGAGAGAGTATTTCAAAGTGGATGCTTACATTATTATAGTCCAACTGGCTGGAATTTTGGCATCTTGGGTTCCCAATGAGCGTAGTTTTTCCTATGTGAAAAGTAAGTACGTTCTTGGATTTTATGAATTGGAAGCCAGGTTTTTATTTCCTTTCTTTCCATTAATTTCCCTCTCTTTTTGGGCAGTTGCTTTAAGGTTTCCTATTAGTTTGTGGTCCTCTTGAAGTTATTGGATGAGTTAATCTGCAATGGAATTGAAATTGCATCTGTTAGCACACACATGCAACCTGTGAATTTTCTGTACTGATTGAACTTTCAAAGCTAGAACAATCACTTACTGGAAAATTGTATTTATTTTTGTTTAATCCCAAGGTATCATCTTTTTTTTGGAATTATTCACCTATCTTGTAGGTGGAGTTCAAAGATTGTTCATTTTGCAGCATGCAAATTTAAAGCAATTGCTGTTAATTAACCTTTGCACTTCTACTATATTTCAACAAGTAATGAAGTTTTTGTAGACTCATCTTGTTAAAATATAAACATTTTAGTTGATTCTGTTAGTGGTAGATGCTCTGGGTTTAAAATATCTATATAGTCTTGAGTGCATTTATTTGCTATCCTTTAGAACAAATTATTTTATGTAATTGATGTTTGATCTTAAATCTGACTAGGTGTTGTGCCCTCTAGTGGGAGGAATGAATAATTGTGCTTGAAACTGAATAGAACTACCAAATGTGGATTAAAAATGCAAAGAGCTAAAGAGGTTCATCGGATCTGGCAACATCTATGGAGAGAGAAACAGAGTGAATGATTTGAGTTTAGTCATCCTTCTCAGGTAGATATCAGCCTGCTTCATTACAAATTACTTCTGATGCCAACTTAAGAATGCAAACAATGCAAAAGTGCAAGTTGGTAGGGAGGTCGGTGAAAATGGAGAGCAAGGGAACTTTTCTCAATAGCAGCATTCTCTATGAATGAAAGAGGCAGCAGAAACCATTGATCCATCTGGAGTACCAAGTGATTTGTTACTTTTCAAAGGAAACACATCTGAGATGGAATCAAAAATCCAATCTATAAATGCATTCTGGCAAAGTGGAAAAGTAAAGTTGCAATTTTAAGTCATAGGTGAGGATGAGGAAGGCCAAAGAAATCTACAGTTCAAATTATCAGTGCCATTGTCTGCTTCTAAAAATAATTTCAGGTTTTTTCATTCAATACTTTATTTAAAGGTGCATTCGTTGTATGTTATTTCCCATTTTACATGAAAAAGGACTTGCTGCCATTGCTCCTAAATGTACTACTCACAACATTGAACCTGTGACTTTGTCATTCTGCCAGTATTTACTTTGAATTACTGTTCTGGAGTTTCCTTCACTATATTCTGCCAATATCTTTGAAAGATGTTTGAATTCAATTTTTAACACTGATTTCAAAACCTGTTTTTTTTTTAAAAGTGAAAAAGAAATGAACAAAGAACTCTTCTACAGTGAATTATAACTGAATAGAATGTCTCGGATTTTATATTTGTTTTACCCAAACATCCTTTTCCCTGCTACAGATCCCCGAAGGTCAAAAGAATTATTAAAGTAAAATCAGCTTTCAATGCTAATGCAGTGAGTTGTTTCAGGGCACCTAGGATGCATCATCGTTCCTTTTTGTGTTTGCACATTATTCATGAGGGTCAGATGCGGGAAAATTCAGCATTGGCAGTATAATGCCGAATACTTGGTACTGATCAGTACTAATGCAGTTGAAAGAAGGATCCCAATTGATCTCAAGCAATATGCAGTTATTTTCTGGAATAAAAGAAGAAAATGTTGGCAATATTCAGTTGGTGTGACAGCATTTTTAAAAAGATACACAGTGAATGTTTTAAGATTTTGATCTTTCTAGTATCAGATGAGAAGACGTTTGAGTTTTCGAGGTGCAGAAACTTGGATCTCCAGAAGGATGCAGAATTGAGCATCCAAGAAAACATTTGAAGCATTTTAAATTTATAGCAAATAGGAGCTATGAAATTCTTAATATAGTAGGTAATTGGAATGTGTAATGTTTATTGCAGATTACATTTTTTCAGTTTGTCAATTCAGTACGTTTTCGGTATGCATAGAGTCAGAGTTGTATAGCACAGAAACAGACCCTTTGGTACAACCCATCCATGCCAACTAGATATCCCAACCCAATCTAGTCCCACCTACCAGTGCCCTGGCCGATATCCCTCCAAACCGTTCCTATTCATATACCCATCCAAATGCCTCTTAAATGTTGCAATTGCACCAGCTTCCACCACTTCGTCTGGCAGCTCATTCCATACATGTACCACCCTCTGTGTGAAAAAGTTGCCCCGTAGGTCTCTTTTATATCTTCCCCTCTCACCCTAAACCTAGTGAACTAGCTTTACATGATTCAAAATTATTTGCAGTTTAATTAATTAATAATCAGGTTTTATTCAAATACGTGCAGAACCCAAATCAGATGAACAGTATATAATTATGAAAACCTGCAAGATTTGTTCTTCTCAGGCTAATTGGATTGTTTGTGTCGGTGGGCAAAATATATTTATGCCTACCAGTAGATGGCACTATTAAATCATTTTGTGTATTGAAAAAGAAGTATGTGCATTTATGTAGAAACTTTTCATATCCTCAAGATCTCACTGCTTTGCTGCCAGTCAATTACTTTACAAGTGCAGTTACTGATGTTAGTGATAGACCTTTACAAAAATGGTTCATTTTATTTGACAGTAGATATGAATGATGTTCAGAAAATAAATATATCTTGAAATATTTCTGAATAGTGGGCATAAAGTCTAAAATTCATCAACTTGTAGCTATTCGTTATTCACATCAATATTTTCATTCTGATATAATTGCTGTGATTTGTGCTTTATTGCGAATTTTAATGTGTTGAATCCCTCACCAGGAACTGAGCTGGTGACATTATTGTGCAATCAAAACAGGAGCTGATCATCTAAGAATTAAATCAGGACCTGTCTACTTTTTAAAGTGGTGGCTCACAGTCCTGTTATAATGTTTGGAAAAAAAGACTGGTGAACTTTTAGGCCACAATTTTCCTTCAACAAATACTATTAAATTAAATACTTTTGTCTTATGGCTTCGTGTAGAATAAGACAATTAAAATGTAAGATGCTAAACTTTAATAGTAATTTTTTGTGAAAAATTTTAATATATTTTGACATGTTTAAATGCCCCTCACATAGTGGTGATGCCATAATTCTTTTTTGCTTTGATCCTCCCCATTTTGATTTGTTGTAAATGCTGTACATGTCATTGGATGAGTCACTGCTTTGATTCTGATTTTGAGTGACTTTGAATTTTCATTTTGGAGTGCTGAGAATGACACTGGAATAAACATTCTTGTGATCTAAAAACTGCATGGACTGAATCAGATCTTTAGTATTATGAAGAGGGCTTAGAGGTAACTAAGTTAGTGGGAAGTAATATGTAAAGCTTTGCCTTATCAATGGAAATTGAATAAAGGATTTCCATGAAAGGTTCATTAACTTTTGAGTCATCGTGCGCTGTCTAAAATAATAGAGGAAGTAACATTGTGTTTCATCTCTGCTTCAATTAAAATACCCTATTGAGTTATCTGTATATATCTTCAAGCAGACAGCAGTCGCCTTGTATTCATTTACTACTAACCTCTATGCATTGTTTCAGGAAACAAAGCCAACGTAATGGAAAGGCTGCTTTATTCAGTTTTAATAAAAATGGTCTTTGATATTGTGATCCTTAGCAGACATCAAGTAAATAAAGCACTTTTAAATAATGAATCATTAAAATAGCAGACAATTAGTGGGAGCTGTGCAAAACTAAAAACAAAAATAACCAATTTGATTTGTATAATCATTGGTGAGCAAAACGGGCTCTGATTCTCGATGGAATCCTAGAACTTTGGCTTAAGTGAAAATCAGAGTATGGCACTTTGGCAAGCCTCTTGGACCCTGTTATTACTCAAAGAGCAAAATCATGAGAATTCAAAGAGATAACAGCTCAACAGCTCCAAGCTAAGAAGCAGAAGCTATCCTGTCCTATCCTTAATGTGCATAGAATATAATGTAAAAGCTCAGAGTTGATGTGTGTGTTGAATACATGGGTAACAGTCATACCGCACTGGGTTAGCAGAGCATAGAAAGGAGTAATTTATAGGAGTGAATTTTGTTTTTGCCACCTCTTCCTAGTTCAGGCTCGAGTTACAACTGTTGAACATCAACTGCTTACCAGATTGAGTAGTTACTGAATGAGTTGAAATGCAATCTGTGAATATCCTGTTTAGTACAGCTAAGTACTACAGCACGATTCCTTGCATTTTGTTTTTTAAACCACAAGATCTTAGAGAATTTCTGTGACTTTGGTACAGGTATCTGAAGTCTTTTTGTTTTTATATCAGTGGTTGCTATCCAGATTATTACCAGTAATGATCTTCAATTATAACTTCTCATTTATTGCTGTCCTGTTCCACAATCTTGTTTATTTCTGTTGATCAGCTGTCATGGTTTCTGCAAGATAAGTTGCATATTCAGAACTTTTGTAATCCAAAACTACCACCTACCACTACTGCTGTTATCTTCATCTGTGTATTGATACCTATCAATCATTAAAAATTGTAATTAAATTTTCAGCTGCGTAACACTCTAGCCAAATCTGTTGACTATTGAATAACTGCTTCCCTAAAAATACTTAAAATATTAAGACTTAATTTCTTAACACCATTTTACAAGTTACTCTAGGTCTAGGGAAAAAGTGTCCCTTGAGAAAGATATTTGTTTTAGGTCTGCGGGTATGACTGAAAACACTTTATTTATTGCCCATCCCTAGTTGCTCTGAGAAGATAATGGTAAATCATTTCTTTGGCCACATACTTTGAGATACTCTGAGGACCTGAAAGTGCTGGGCAAATAAAGTTTCTTTCTTTATCATGGAGAGAGGTTTTTAATATTATAAATAGTGCTCTGAGCTAATTTCAAGAAGCTAAAAATAAAGCCTTTCCTAAATTAATTCTCTGTGGATATTTAATATCAACTTTTACTTAAAAGGACAGTTTTCCAGAAGTCTTTCTGTGAAGCATTAGGATACACAGATGTGGGTGTTGAATCCTAAATGAGACCAGTGAGAAGTGGATAACAGCTTTTGAAATGTGGCATTAGTATAAAATATTCAGTACCAGAATTAGACAAAGAACAACCAATGAATTTGTCCACTGAAAAATGTGAGTCCCAATGTTTCATGGACATTTATCTGAACCGAAAAAGAACTGTAAAGTATAAGTAAGAATTTAGTGTTGCTGACAATAGAAAGTGAAGCAACAGGAAAAAAATAGAGTGGTTTGCAAAAGGACTGAGTGGGTGGACATCTTCAGAAGCTGAATAAAGGGAGGAATGATGGCTATGCTTATCTACAGTAAATACAGAGAGCTGGCAATGGATCTGGTAGTTATGGCTAGTTATGAATGGTTGGACAGTAGTACATTTTCCTGTTGGCACTGAGCACAATTTGGGGCCAAATTTAATGTCAGTAAGTTTTAGTTATCACAGCAGTGAAAGGATGTTGTGTTGTTACTGGTTGTTATTTTATACTTCAAAGTGAAAGAAAACATTGAATATTTGAAAATGCGGGAGGCCCTGCAAAAGCAATTATGTGCAATACTTACTTCAGTGAGTGATAAAATTAGGCATGCCTTGCAATGGAATCACCTATTCAGGGTGGGACTATTTTCTCTGGAGAGTGTCCTGATAGAAATTTCATGATTGTAAATAATATGATACAACAAACATAGGCAAGATGATGCCATATATGAGGAAGACAACAACTACAGATCATAAATATGAAGATCACTTATAATTCAAGTTGGGAATACATGAGGAACCACCTTACCCAGAGTGATTAGTGTGTGCAACTTGGAATCATTAAGGGAATTGATTCAAGGGAAGAATGTGAGGGAGAAAGGAATAAGCAAATATATTGATAACAGTTTAGATGAAGTTTGGAGGATGAAAGCTTATGGAATATAAATAACAGCATGGGTAAGTTGAGCCATGTAGGTACCTCCTACACTATAAATATGTTCCTACATACCTTGTAATTCATCAAAAACGTTCCTGTGCAGGGTTCAGCTGATTTCACCAATCTGCTTGGAGTTTGTGCTCATTAGTTAAGCACGTCAGTGAAGTTTGGGCTGGTGCGAGTTTTTCTTCTGCTATGAATTACTACTGTAGAATCCTTCAGTGTTTGTATCATTCGTTGTCCTGATATCTCCAGTTGGATGATGGAGGAGAAGTAATGAACACCAATTGCTGTCATATTTTGATGATTTTATTTTCAATGTCCATTGTATAAATAGGCATTTGTACTGCTACTGTTGCATTGATTCAAGACATGAAGTGAAGTGCAAATTATGTCATTGCACAAAATGCACGAACTTGTACATCAGTAAGAAAGAAAGACTGACTAGATTTGAGTGCTTTTTTGGGAGTGCTTTTCATCAGTTTGTTTATGCTTGTGGTCATTCAGGAATGCATTTTAAAAATCCCAAAAAGTGCTTTCTATCACTGTTCTAACATCAGAACTTCACCATCTGAACAGAAATGCACCTTGCTTCTTTGCTACTGGCACCAATGTAACCCATGGCAAGGCATAATAGGTTGCCAGTCACTGTTGTGTTTCACAAATATCCATATACTAACAACTGAAGTGTAACTACAAGCAAAGTACATTGTTCTATTTTATTAAGTGGATGATTTAATAATTTGATTGGAAGACTTTATTCGTTGTCAGCTATTTGTCTAATATTATTCATAGGAGAGTATGGTTAGTTACAGTTTGATAGCTTGGGATTGCTACAGCCAGTTGTGATTTGGACAGGGTCATGTATTTTTTTTAAAAGTCTTTTGTGATCAGTGGCTTGAATGAATGTTTAAACTTCTGTTTTGTTAATTATGGAATAAATGAAAGAATTATCATGGTTTTAAAGACACATTGCTGTTTGACCCGATAAAATCTGCTCCATTCACAACCACGTGCTTCATTACGATCTGTACTTGAAACTTTTATTTTTGAGAGACCTGATTCTGTACAATTCCAACTAATTTCTTCTTTTCACTTCCTCCCATTAAAGCAAGTTAAGATTGTATTAATGTTTACTTAAAACTTGCATTTGAACTTATTCATTTCTCATTAGCTGAGTGACAGCGCCATCATTCTTTTAACTCTTGATCTTGATCTGAATTAATTAAATAATGTCGATCTGCTCATTATTATTTAGATTCTGCATGACACAATATTACCAGTTTAGGCTGATAGTACTTATAAGTGTTACATCCTTATTTAAAAGAAACTTCAATGATGGAGAAACTTCGAGACAATTTTGGTTAAAGTTAATAGTCACATGCACAAATGAGAGTTAATTAAGGAAAGCCAGCATCGATTAATTAAAGGAAAATCTGATTTAACAATGAATTTTGTTTGAAGATATTTAAGGACAGTCCTGTTAATGTGATGTACTCAGAAATACAAAAGGCATCTGTATAATGCCACACAGCAGAATTGGAAATTCTAGCCTATGGAATGAAATAAACAATGCAATATCGATAAACATTGATTTGGGTATAGGGGACCAAGAATAGTGACAAAGGGATGTTTCTGTGACTGGAGGAAGGTTTGTTCCCAGGAGTCAATGTATATTAATGTCCTAGAACGTGTTATAGATGGCACAGTTTCAAAGTTTGCAGGTGAAAGGAAGCTTGCAAGTATTGTAAACAATGAAGAGGATGGTGTGGAATTTCAAAAGTAGATAAACAAGGTGGTGGAATGGGCGGGCAAGTGGCAAATGAAGTTTAATGCAGAGAAATATAATGTGATTAATTTTGGTTGGAAGCATACGAAGAAGCCCTGTAAAGGGACTGCTGGATCAGTGATGTGGATGTACTTTTGCATATGTCATTAAATGTGATGTGACAGTTTGACAGCACAGTTACCATAGCAGACAGTATTGTAGACTTTATTAATGGGAGTATTCAGTGTAAGAGCACACAAGTTATTTTGAACATGAATAATAGCACCTAAAACAGTACAGCACGGGAATAGCCATACTAATCTGAAAACGCTTAATCTCATCTGATCTCGGAAACTAGGCAGACTCAGGCCCGTTTAGAACTTGGATGGGATCTCATCTGGGAATACCAAGTGGCGTACACCCTTTGTCCCACCATATCTGTGGTGATCACGATTCCATTATAAACATATTCTATCTGCCTGCAACTGTTCTGTATCCCTCTGTTCCCTGCTTGGTCATGTGTCTGTTAAATGTTGTTAATGTATCTGCTTCTTCTACTTCTCCTGGCAGTGTGTTCTAGGCATCTACCACTCGCTGTGTTTTTAAAAAAAACTTATTGCCTTGCACATCTCTCTTAAACATTTTCCCCTTCTCACCTTAAACTTATACCCCAAGTATTTGACATTTCCACCATGGGAAGAAGACTCCAACTATCAACTAGATTCATACATCTCAATTTTATACACTTCATTTCAAATCGCCTCTCAACCTTTTACATTGTAACGAAAACAATCCAAATTGTCCAACCTGCCCCCTTTCACTAATATGCTCCAATCCAAGCAGCATTCTGGTAAACTTCTTTTGCACCCTCTCCAAAGCCTCTACATTCTTCTTACAGAATGGTGACCAGAAGTGCACGCAATACAAATCACTAATTCAACCTCAGCTGAATCTTGCATTGCACATTGCACTTTCGAAAGAATGAAAAGACATTGGAGATGGTGCAGAAAGAATTTGGAAGAATGGTTCCAGGGAAAAGGAATTTCAGCTATGAAGATAGATTTGGAGGTTAGGACTGTTCACCTGGAGAAGAGAAGGCCAAGAGGAGACATGGTAGAGGTATACAAAGTAGAGACTGAACAGAAAAGACACAAAAAAGCTATTCCCATTAATGAAATGATTGAGAATGAGAAGGCATAGACCTGGTTATTGGGGAAAAATGAACTTGCATGCAGCAAATGTCAAAATATAGAATGCACAGATTGAAAGGGTGTTAGTGGCAGACTCAGTCAAAGCATTCAAAAGAAAATTAGACTGTGTTATGTGCATGTGAATGACACTAAGTAAAAGCTTATTAAGAGAACTGGTGCAGGCGTGAGGGCTCCATAGCTATTGCTGCATTGTAACAATTCCTTGATTCTGTTTTTGTGTAAGTCTGAGTTTTAATCTGAAATCTTGATTTTTCAAGGTCAGTAACTTGTGTCGCCATGTTTGCCGTTATATTTTGTGAAATTGTTTAGTTGTGGTTTTGTTCTAAAAATGTGATCTTTTATAGCTTGTGTTTAGAACTATGTAACTCTTGGTGGTATAATTAAAAGTAGGAATTGTGAAGCACTTTTTTCAGGTATTGTTTTGCAATCTTTTTCCATTCTAATGACAAAATAACAGAATAATTGAGGGGCAAGGTTGACAGATATGGATATCCGGATCATGTTAATACAGTTGAGTTTGTTACTCTTGAGTAAATAAAGCATGGAAGGAAGCAGTTAATTATTTCATGCTGAGCTTGACAGGGTTGAGCCTGGAGGTGAAGCACGTCTGAGGGATGTTGCGATTGACAGTTCATCTAAATGTCAACTAGCTATAAAAAGATTTGCACTATCTTGTTAACCATATTGCACCTGATGCCTACTAATAAGTAAAGCCTAATTTGTGTAAGTAGGTAAACCAGGTTTCTAGAACGTAAGTTTTCACCTCTTCAATCCCTCTCCCTGGGTACCTCCCAATTCAACTCTAAAAGCAACATAATCAAGTCTAATAATTTTTTGAAATTACATCCAAAAGGATCTTTGGGACTTCCACCTGTGTTTCAACCCCAAGGTCTCATTCTTCACAAATCCCTTTCTAAGCCTCTCTACTTCTCTACCACTTATTTCTCCTTTAAAGCTCACCTCTTTGACAAAGCTTTTGCTTATCAATAGTTTGACAAAGGTTTTGGCAGCACCTTTTATCCAGTGATTTCTTGTGGTTTTCAACAGTGTTTTACCATGTCTGTGACACATTTTTTTTGTATGCTAAAGATGCTTTAAGCTTGCTAATTTAGCACAGTGGTTCTCAAACCTTTTTGGGTTGAAAAACTACTCTTCAGATGGGTTTGTAATCACTGATGACTTTCCACTACATCAACAGTTTTGAAGCATCTTTTATAAAATCTGCAATGCACTTCAGGAAAATTATAAAGAAAAATAAAGGGCATATTAGAATGGCTGACTGAAAGCCTGGATAAAAAGCCTAGTTTATAAAAGGCCTGTAAAGGAGCAAAGCAGTGCAATGAGGTTCTGGGAACAAGCTAACTGAATTCAATGGTGGAGAGCTTAAAATTGTAGATGCTAGAGAGTCTACAGTTAAAGAGCACTGCTATCTTCACAGGTTGTAAAGGTGGAGGAAATTACAGAAGTAAGGAGGGGTTGAAGCTTTAGAAGCATTTGAGTGGATTCTTGTCCTATGGAACTAATGTAGGTCAGTGAGCATGTAGATCATGATCGGATAATGAGGGGAATGGATGTGGATAAAGTTAAAACATGGTTGCCAGTGTTAAATTATATTACTTTTTTTTAATATGCTATGAAAGTACTGCATGTGAAAAGTGTTTAAATAAAGCTTTAAATCAGCTTTTAAAATATGCTTCTTTGAAATTTAGTAGTGATGTATAAATATTTTTTTGAGAAATTTCTCCTCTCAAATAAGCTGAACTCCCATTAACCCCTAACCTCTTGATAGTTCTGAATTTACCTGGTAATCCTTGAGCTGCTTTTATTGTTCCTCTATGCCCACCATTCTCCTTTTTGAGACAGCCAGCCCACTCTGCTGCACGTGGGCAATCTCCTGTCTCATATTAAGTCTATCTCAGGCCACTATTTATTTAATTAATCTTGACCAGTGATTCACTTGGTTTCACATTTTCCCATCTTTAAGGCTCACTCTGCTCAGTGAACATTTGCATCTGGAAGAGGCCTTTTATAATTACTTCGGTGCTTACTCCTGGAGAGGCATTGAACCCTTCGTCTTCGAACTCCAGTACAGGTAGTTCTCCTATTAAAACTGTAGTTGCGTTCCAGTGAAACCTCGCTTCATAGATAAATTCTTAATATTAACAGTGGGGCCTATGGGAAAAGTGGGGTTAGGGACAGACCAGCCAAAAAAAACGATTGCTCCAAAAATCATCCAAAAGTCGAACACAGTATAGCACGGCTTGAATGAAGTTTGAAATCATATTTATTAATGAAACAAAAATTAATTTAACACAGTACATTTAAAAATGTAAGAAATCTGCCCTCTGTACAGTATCTCTCACAGAAAGCTGGTCTACTGGCAGTTAATATCACTCATGCGCAGGTCAGCACAAAGACCGGCACTGACATTGTGCATGCACAGAACGGTGCAGAGACATTGGCTCGGACATTGGCGCATGCGCAGAATGGCACAAAGACAGGCGCCAATGTCACGCGTGCATGGAATGGTGTGGACACTGGTGCACGTGCAGAGCGGCATGGTCATCGGTGCATGCGCAGACCGGTGTGGAAATTTTGGCGGTCATGGCGCATTCGTAGAACCAAGAATGCGAATTTATCCCCACTGGAACCGCGCTATTGCCAACAGAGGGAAATATACTCAAAAATACTGTTCCCTAATTCTTCAGTAATGTTAAAGCCAAACTGTGCTGTCGAAATGCGCATTATCCCAGAACTACCTGTATCCTCTGAATGAAAACAACACTGATCTTCTGGTGTATAACTTAAGTGGTGACTTTCTAAAGTTTCAAGTTTAGAGATTGAATTTATCCCTGTGGTTAGGACAAGATGTTGAAATGTAAGGAGAGAAAAAGTAATGGGGGCACACCATGGAACACAGATAGAAAAAGGCATACTTAAGAGGGACTGAGACACAAGCAGGAAGGTTGAAACAAAAACAGAAATTGCTGGAGAACTCTCAGGCCTCCTAGCATCTGTGAAGAGAATGTAGAATTAACATTTCAGGTCCGATGATCCTTCTTCAGAAGGATTAACTTTGACTCATTTGCTACCAGAAGTCATTGCAGACCAGCTATAGCAGGACTGATGGATAAGCAAAACTTGACATAATTGAATGAGTTGACTGTCATACAGTTGGCTGAGTGTGCAAAGCCAGTCAGGAGCACAAGGATAATTTAAGGAGGTGACAAAGCATGAGTGAAGATTTCATGTCCGTTGAGGTGAGGGTGAGGGCAAGTGACCATAATGCTTTAGAATATTCATTGCAATGTGGATGATATGAGCTTGCAAGCTTGAAGTTGGAAAGTGGCTGAAGAAGGGCTTACGCCCGAAACGTCGATTCTCCTGTTCCTTGGATGCTGCCTGACCTGCTGCGCTTTTCCAGCAACACATTTTCAGCTCTGATTTCCAGCATCTGCAGCCCTCACTTTCTCCTTGAAGTTGGAAAGTGTCAGTTTGATTCTCAAGACAGTGGCTTCATGGTGCAGTAGATGCAATTGCATGTTGAGGGAGACCAAATACATGTAAAATTTTTGTTTTGTTCAAGATTTATTCCTTATGTTGCCAATGACATTTGCCATCCTAAGTATAGGAGCATTAAGTAAACTCCAGCTGTGTGTTCTCAGTGACCTGCAATCTCGGATTTTCAGACAGTGCTCATGACAATGCCAAACACCACAGGTGTTGGAGGTCAAAGCTGACCCAGAGATATGATGAAAAGAGCAATGTTCACTACCTTTTTGTTTTGAAACAAATGCTCAGGAATTGTGTATGCACGTGTGTGAGAGAGAGAGAAAATTGAAAAAATAAAAATTATGTAGCAGATTCAGTAAAATGTGTATTATTTCGTAATTTCCAGCCTTATTTTATGCTGATTTCAAAAGTCAGGGTTCAAATCAAACAAAGGAAACAGTTTCTTTAGGACACTAATTTTACATCATATAGGTTTTGTATTGAATAAGTACTGTACTGATTTCACGTTTTTAGAAATAGATTTGTGCAAAATGCTCTACTTCACGCCAATATTGATTTTGAATTGCCTTGAATCTTTTTGTTAATATGTCAGTGTGCACTAGTAGTTGACTGTTGGGGGTTTTCTGGAGGAATCTTCTGGAGGAGATGGGTGACAGAAACTCACTGTTCAAAAGGTTGTTAGAGGCAGAAACCCTCATCACATTTAAGAAATATTGGATATGCGTTTGAAGTACAAAAGACATAGAACGCAATGTAACAAGAGGTAGAAAGTGGGATTAGACTGGAAAGTAGATTTTTTTTCTTTCAGAGCAAACACAATGCACGAAATAACCTCATTATGTGCCATAAATCTTTATTATTTGCTTTACTAAGGGAAATCATGACCTGCTGATTGTACTGTGCCAGCCTGTGGAGAATGTTTCTTCTTGACATTAAGTAACCATGGAACTACATTTATTATCCACTAGGTAAAGTGAAATTATTATGTAGAGAAATGATGCATTACACAAAGAGACAAAACTTCCTTCATAATAGTACAGTACTTTGTAAGTATATATTTGACATATTCTGCATTGCAATATTTCTGATCAAAGTTCAAACACAAAAATGAAGCTTCTGTGCCAGCTTTCTTTTAATTTATTATACTTCAGTATGGCTGAAATTTAGTATTCAAAATGTCCGTCTTCAGGTGAAGCTTTCCTGTGACAAATAAGAACTAATGCATCTATGTGCTGTGCAAAATAATTCAGAATTGTTAGCGGTGAACTACTTGTCAGTAAGTTCTTGAAATTAATACATGTATAAACTATTAAATAGAATTTAATAGTTTCCTTTTCTCTCTCCTTTTGGTAGTGTTTAATGCTGGCCTCTTGATGACACAAACTTTGAACAGCCTGGGGAATTGTAACAAAGTGCTCTCTCTTGCTTGATAATTTTGGCTTATAATTCAGAAGGATGAATTAATTTTTTCTTTGAATTAAATATGCCTGTCAGTTTTGTTTCTAAGAAAAGGTTATTTGGCTAAAATCCCTATATTGATTCGAAGATGAAGGTCTAATGGATAAGTTTATTTTCATTGAAGCAGTTTCTTTGGAATGATATTTACTTAGACATATTTGATTACAAATTTGACTTAAAATGTCAAACTTAACAATTCAAAGAGCTGCATTCTTCCCATTGTCAGGGTCTGTCAAAGTAAATCAACCTTGTCGGTTTATCAGCCTGGATAAATAAAATACTGTAAATCTGCACCTTTGTGTATGCAGGGGTATTGAAGCTGCCTTTTTACTTGGATTACTGATTTTCCCTTGTGATGTATGGAAATGTCTATGGTCATGTGACAGGTCTTAGTTTACTCGATTTGATGCGTTGTCGAGATTTGATTTAAAACTGCTAGGCCTGCTGCCTCAGCGCCTTCTCATCTAGTCCCGTCAGGGATACTCATTCATTTGCCACATGAGAACAGTTTTATAGTGACAAGCAGTCATTAGTTATGACAGTATTTAGTCAAGCCTCTTTGTGGCAATATAAATGTTCACTTTACTAAATTGCTAGTCAAGGCTGCCTGCCTAGGAAGTTGCCATCCTCCAACTAAATCAAGCCATTTGCATTTTTTCTTTGCTTCCATTTAATCAACGTCCTGCAAGCCAGTCATGATGAAATTACTCAGTGATTGATTGCTCTGACACTTCCTAGCCAATATCTCTAAATCAATTCTTGTGCAGGTCAGAGCCCTGAATATCTTTGTTCCAGATTTAATATGTAAATGCCCACTTTTTTTTGGCTGCAACCCAATTATTGTTACTATTTGCAAGATCTTTGTACTGGAAGACTTAACTTATAATATCTCGATTGTTACCTTTAAAAAGAAACAAGGCTTATAGTATGTCTGCAACACAGAAACAGATTTATAATGATTCTATTTCAAACATTAGAAGATGTTGAATGTCTTTCATTTTGGACGAGGCAAAAGGATAATGTCTTTTGTCCATTGAATGCCACTAGTATCATACATTCTGTGTGATCAAACTTTAATATTCTGAGTGAAATTTGTATTGATGAGCCTCTTGCAATTACCATACTTTGTCACATCTGGAAAGCAGAAGAAAAATTTAGTACTCAGGTTAATAATTATTCAGGATAGTGTCTATGTCATGCAGTATATGGAACTTGCTGACAGGTACCAGAAATTAGGTTCTGCACAAATTATTAACCAATGACAGCTTGTGTCTTTGGGCACAGACTCAAGGCCTTTTCATATATGGCATTTCTCAGGAGTTGACAAAAGTACTGAGAAGAAGGTTAACTATATTCAAATGTTATGTTTGTGAAGGAGTGATTGCCCCCAAACTGTATCAGAGAATATTTAAACTAAGTAAATAATTAGCTGAGAAGTTACAAGATATTGACTGAAATCACTGGGAAAAAATTTAGCAGTATTGAAAATAATAAACAATATCCCCTTTTCTCCCCCACAAGTTTGGTTTCATCTAAACAAAATGAGCTTTACTTTCTTTTCTCTCTCTTTGTCTCAACTTGGATCTACATAGTCTATGCACCAGCATTTACTATTAAGATGTGCACTTTTATTCCAATTATTCATTTGTCCATCTCTGAAACAAGTGGCTGAGAATAGTGCAGGAGCAACCAGATTGTTATTTCTGATTTCCATCACTGTTTTGCTTTTGTACTACTGCTTATGATAATTTTAGTTGTCTTCACTAATTTTGAGAGAATTTTGTTTAACCCTGGATTTCACTTTATGGCAGCATAATAGAAATGTTTTGGGGCAATACTGTTCACTGATGTCACAGTGAGTACTTTCCAGGCATAAAAATCTGACCCCTAATATTGTTAGATGTGTCTTTCTGGGTTTCAGACTCTGGTTTTATGTTAATGCTCATTTTGTTTAGATGTAATGCAAGACAATCTAGATTCGGTGCAGAAAAGCTAAAATCTGGTAGTGTTTTAGATTAGATTAGATTCTCTACAGTGTGGAAACAGGCCCTTTGGCCCAACAAGTCCACACTGCCCCTCTGAAGAGAAACCCACTCAAACCCATTCCCTACCCTGTATTTACCCCTGACTAACACACCTAACACAGTGGGCAGTTTAGCATGGCCAATTCACCTGACTTGCACATCTTTGGATTGTGGGAGGAAACCGGAGCACCCGGAGGAAACCCACGCAGACACAGGGAGAATGTGCAAACTCCACGCAGACAGGCGGGCATCGAACCCAGGACCCTGGTGCTGTGAGGCAGCAGTACTAACCACTGAGCCACCGTTTTGAGATTCCATGGAGTACAGATTTAATCTGGGCATATCTCATGGATTTATATTTGACAACCGACTCTGAAACCAATGTTGCACAACCTAGGAAGTGCTGTAACATAGGAAACAAGCAGTCAGATGGCACTCAGCAAGCTCCTACAAAAAGCAGTAAGATAATGTTTATACGAACATGCAAGTTAAGAGCAAGAAAAGGCCATTTGCAATTCCCCCCCCCCCCCCCCCCCCCCACCCCAAAAGCCCTGTTTCACCATTTAATAAGATCAGGGCTGAGCTGATTCTCACCTCATCTTCGCATTCTTGCCTCCAGCCGATAACCTTTCTCCCCTTGCATACTATGAATCTATCCACCATTGACTCTGAAAATATTCAGAGACTCTGCTTCCACTGTCCTTTTGAGGACAAATGTTCTGAAGACTTTCAATTCTCTCTGTAAAAAAAAAAATGCCTAATCTCCATCTTAAATGGGTGAATCCTGGTTGAAAAGCAGTGACTCCTGTTTCTCCATTCTCGTACACAAGTAAATGTCCTCATCAATCTACTGCGTCAAGCTCCCTTCAGCATCTTGCTTTTTCTGATATTTATTGAGGGACAAATATTGGCTAGGTCCTGGATATAATTTCTCTGTTCTTCTTTGAATTATGTGATACTTTGACTCAAACCAGCAGGTTGGCCTTCAGTTTAAAATCTCAACCAAAAATAGCACCTCCCTGAGTGCAGTACTTCCTCAATACTCTGGAGTCTCAGCCTTACTTTTCATGCTCGAGCTCTGCAATGGGACTTGAACTTGGAATATTGTTTCACAGTTCAGAGGTGAGCAAGCAACTATGCAAGCAGACAATGCAAACCAGTGATTCTGCAGATAATAGTCCTGAAACCATATCTGCTGATCTCATGAGTCAAAATGTCCTTCCAGCTGAACCTTTAGGGCAGGATGATGTTTTCATTCCCATCATTAGTGCAGTCCTTTATCACTGAGTAATCACCTCATTCAACCATTCCTAGATCAGGCCATCTATGCTAAGAGATACCTAGAGATGTGCTTAAAACTCCACATTTTGTCTATCATCAGGCCTTTCTCCTCAGTTTATTTCTGCCAGGTGACCTATGAGCTTACTTTCTCTGAGACATTTTCCTCATCAACTCTTTCAAAAATAAACAGATTTTTATTTTCATCTCTGATCACTGTTTCTCACACAGAGCCCATTCATCACTGAGCTACATTCTTTCCCTGCTATTGAGTAAGTTCGCAAATCAAGGAACATAGAAAGTAGGTGCAGGAGTAGATGATACATCAAGTCCACTCTGCCATTCAACACAATCCTTTATCTCAACTCCATGCACTTTCTCTTTCCCATACCCTTCGACAATTCTAGTCTCGAGAAATCTGTTTAAGTGGAACTTTGTCATTAATGACACACTAAAATGTGCATTTTAACTCCTTAAAGTTAATAAAGACAAAAATGTTGATTGTCCCTCTTAGTGATACCAGAAGTGCGTTAAGGAGACCGGTACTGGTGTGAGCTAGTTTTAAAGTAGCTATGGAAAAGTTAGATGTCTTGTACAGTTTTCATCAACTTTTACTTTGAACTTGGCTGTTTCAAAACTTTGAAAATGAATTAAGTTCACTGTACTTTCCTTCCCAACTTCCTCTATTCAGATGGAGCTTCTGTTTTGTCAGCACTCCTCTTCAGGTCATAATTGAGATTGATAACTGTACATGGATCTTCATTGTACTTTAGAATTTCAATTTCATTAAGGAACAGTGAACCAGTGTAGCTCAGTTTGGACTACAGCATGGGTGAGAAACACTGGATCCAAGGTGAAACAAGCTTTGAAGAGAAGAAAAGAGAGAGGGTTTGTTCAACAGGGCACTACTGACAGCTTTCATTGGAAGTGTGCAACCCTTCTGACCACTTGTAGCAGAGTCAATTAGACCACATGTTGGACTTAGCAACCACTTCAGAACTCATTGATCCTCACTCCTTGGGGGTCACCAAGGAAAGGATAAGGATTGGTCTTGTGTTAGCAGCCACAGTGCAAAGATAGCTTGAGAGTTGATGAACAGTATTAGTTTGCTGTATATGATCTGTGCTGTCTTGCTATTTTATCAGAGTGTTCAGTCCAAAGAGGTTTTTGCCTTCTTTCTAAATTTGTTGTCTTCCGTCGTATGTTTTTTTTTATCCTGCCTGTTTCCCATATTTCTACTTAATAGGTTTTCATGTCATTTGCCGATTTAATTTTGTTTGGTCTTTACCATAGTGCCACATATGAGGACTCAGAACCAGCAGTTAATGACATTAGTCTAGCTTTCAGCACAGGACTGTCATGTGGAAATAATTCCAACATGCCAGATACATATGTCCTGTGAATAGCTAAATTTGAAATTAAGACTACACAGCTGCTTGAAAGCTAGGCATAAAAAAATTTGTACCAATTTTTGTGACCATGTTTTTACTAGCTTATTAATGTTTTGAGGTGGCAGCTAACTTCAACAGTGCCTAGAGGAAGCAATCCAAAACAGATTGGGTTAACTAATCTGTAACTCTTGATTTCCGATGGGTTTATATAGCAAATGTATACATAAGTAGGGTGTACACACTTGATAATGGGATAACAAAATTGTGCCTCTATAAATTTCTCTGTAGCTTAGTCCTAAATAATACAAAACTATTCTTCCATGCTTAGTATTCAGTTCAGCAAATAAGATAATTAATTCATCCTGTTGTATTTCCAAATGAATTGCTGTTGATTGTGAAATTTCACACACATTTCAAAACAAAAGTTTTCAAATGACTACCAGCAGTAATGTTTTTAAGCATGAAATATTATTTAAAACTATAGTGAACCATTATTGCGCCCCCCCCCCCCCCCCCCTCCCATTTATCTCTCAATCCCCTTGGGCTCCCACCACATTCCTGATGAAGAGCTTTTGCTCGAAAAATTGACTCTCTTTCTCTTTGGATGCTGTTTGACTGGCTGTGCTTTTACAGCACCACACTTTTTAACTCATGAACAGTGAGTTACTTCAGGATTAATATAAACAATCGGGTTTTTAATTATTTTGTCCGTCTAATGAAACTTCAAATAGATCATGTAGTATTACTATAATTCTGTGGCAATTATTGTATTATATTTATCATAAACTATACTGTGGAATAAGTACTTTTAATTTAAAAAGAAAAATCTTAAATTTTGTCACAAGGCAATGCAGTACTGCTGTACAGGACATAATTTCATTTCCTGAAACAACTTAATAATTTTTTTATTTTTCTTTAGGATTTAAGTGACGTTGAAACACAGCACCTTCTTCAGTTCCTTCTACCTAAAATGGCCGAATTAGCTCTGCAATTGCCAACTCTTTGTACCAAGGTAGGCAACAACCTGGGTTTAAAAAAGTTTAATTTTTTGAAACTTTTTAACCAATAAGTAATAGAAGAGATCAGACTTTTGGACCAGGGTTATATTTTGTGAACCATTATTGCTTGTTTCTCATTTCACATATAGGAACAATAAGGTCAAGAGAAAAAGACACACCTATGAGACAGCGTGGTTATCAAAATCTTTTGGGGTGGCAAATAAAACAATTTTAAACATATTTATGTTTTTCTCAAACGTGAATATTGGATATAGTGTATTTTAGATCCCACTGAGTTGCATCCTGTTGGTGAAATCACTGTAATGTTCTGACTAATCAGCTCTGCTTGGGGTGGAAGAATATTACTCGAGGCAAATGAAAGGAAGCTTTCATCGGTATCCATCGGATCTGGAAATACTTCATGTTTACAGTGAATATTTACAATGAAACCAAGTGGACCATTTTATAGCCTATAATAAGCAACAAAACACATCCCACTAAAAGGGTATTTGTTTAAGTGATTAATGATTAATGTAAATCATCGGGGAAAATAACTGACAGAAGACATGGGAATGTATATCAATTTTTGATGTAACTACAAATGTTTGTACCCCAACAACTAATTTGGTATTGCACTGGTGAAGTGATCTAAACTTTATTGAAGTTATCAGTTTCTAGCAGTAAGTCAGAGACGTGGCTTCAAATGCACTGAGATCTTGTTAGACATTTTAGTGTGAGTGCTGCCGATGTCAAAGATCTGCAATCTTTCTATAACATATTAAACCAAACTCCAGCCTCCTTGTTCATAGGCTTATTGAGCAATTCAATGAACAACAAAAATGATGCACTCAACATCATTATTTCCCTCAACAACAGATTAATTGGAGGTATATAATTTACCTATTGGCTATTGTGTTTGCCAGAATAATTATGACTCCAAAGTAATTCATTGGCTACAATGAGCTTTGGAAAATCCTACGATTGGGCAAAGGTGTTATACACATTAATCTGTTTTCTTCTTTGAATAACAAAACTGCTTTTCTAGTTATTTGACAAATTAACTTTAAAATGCATTCTTTCATTAGGGTTTTAATCCCAACCCTAATTGTCCTTCCCTTGAGAAAGTGGCAGTGAGCTGCCTTCTTCAATCACTGCAGTTCATTTGATGTGGGTATAAACAATGCTGTCAAGGAGGGAGTTCCAGGACTTTTAGCCAGAGGTAGTGAAGTAGTAACAATGCAATTAGAAGTTATGAAGTGTGGTTTGGACACCAACTTATAGGTCGTCGTGTTCACATGCATTTACTACCCTTGTCCATCATTACCTGCGTGCACGCTCCCCATCTTGCATGTGCTCTTATCTCGTCCACGATATCTGCCATGCCCCGTCCATGCTCATTCCATCCCCCATCTCACCTATGCTCTTCCCCACTGTCCTCTCTTACCTGTGCTCCCCCACCCCATCACCCATCGCTCCCTGCTATCCACCCCTAGCCCGCGTTCTTATCCACACTCCGCCCCTCGCCTGTACCCCTCTCGTCCATGTTCTCCTCTTTCACCTGTGCTCCTCCCCTCTCGCCTGTGCTCTCTTCCTGCCTAATCAATTAAATGTTTAATTTTACTAGCCTTTTGAGATTCACATACTAAGTCAGACAAGCTTTCCCCACGTGAAAAACTGTGTCTTTGATCAGTTTAAGAGCACTGTTCGTCTTCGGTGGAGATTTAGCGCAGGCATTAATTCCCTAAATCGATGTCGGACTGCTGGTACTTTGGAGAATTGATGTTCACTCAAGAGTGTCAACCTTTTCCTTCATGGATAACTCTCCTTTCTTTGAGACGATTAGATCACTGACACCGATTTCAGCTGAGTGTAAATCATTGGCTACAACCAACCTGATGCAATTTAATCTATTGAGGAATTCTCTGCTTGGGAGAGCCCAAGTTGGGAATGTTAGGTAAAATTGGTACCTTGCTACTACTGAGATATCTTTCTTTTCTCAGATGTATTTGTGGAAGATGTAAAGAGGACGTATTGAACTGCACTTAACTTTTAAAATTACTTTCAATTACTTTCTGCTGTGTGTCTCGGGCTGACTGTCAGCTCTAATAAATCGCTTCTTCTTTGTAGTCAGCATTTTCTGCCGCAGTTTTATGAATAAAATTTGTACTCCATTCCTAAAGATGATTGTTGCCAGCAAGAGAAACAAAAATGTGTTTACTCACATTATTAGGATAAAAAACAGGAGCCAGTCAGGTTTACATGCACTGGTCATTTTCATATTTGGTTTAGCTTGGGAGGAAGAAATTTGTATTTGTAGAGCACCTCATTGCATTTCAAATGCTTAGTTAATGAAATGGACCAGTCAAATGGTATTCATCTAATCTGCAACTGAAATAAGTCAATAGACTATATTTTATATATCTCATTTTTATACATTTTTGTGATCAATCATATGTATGCTATCAATGCAAAAAATGAAATGATCTTGCACCTTCTGAACGCATTGTCTGTATGTTCATAGGTTTACATACTTAATGTGTCCAATCATTTGTCCAGAGTTTCAGATAACCAAGTGAAGCAGTGACATGTTTCCAGTTCTCTCTCAAGTTGCTCTTCTCATCTTCCTGAATGATGACCTCTCACTATCTACTGATGTTCTTTAGATTGCTGAGTGGGCTGGTTCAATAAGCAATGCAGGACAGCATGCCAGGAGCAGGGTCACACATACCTAAAACTGATCAGGTTAACTCATGACGCTACACCAGAGAATTATGTGTGTGCTAAATTATATATGATGGACATAGCTAAGTGACCCAGCAACTAATGGACCAAATCAAAACTCTGTAGTGCTATCACACCCAGTCATACATGGCAATGACAATTAAATAACTAAGTGGAGGAGGAAATTCTACAAAACCTCTCTATTCTTAATTATGAGGGAGCTTGATACATCCAAAAGTCAAAGCTGAAGTGCTCGCACCAACTTTAGGCAGAAGTGCTCAGTGAGTGAGCCTCCACCTGAGGTCCACAATATCACCAATGCCAGTCTTCAACCAATTCAGTTCACATTACATAATGTGAAGGAATAGCTAAAAGCATTGGATACTGAGCCCTGAAAGCATGTGGGCAATATTGTTGAAAATGTGTGTTCCCAGTTCTTAACCAAGCATCTGCAGTCCTCACTTTTGCCCAGTTCTTAACCAAGCTGTTCTAGTACACCTACAGTACTCGCATCTATCTAACAATGTTGAAAATTGCTAGGTATGACCTGTCTTATAAAAGCAAGATCAATTCAGAGTGACAGGCCTGACATCAAGGTTGCATTTGACTGAGTGTAGCACCAAGGAGCCCCAGTAAAACTTGTTTCAGTGGAAATCAGGATGGTTCACTGGTTGGAATAAAATCTGCCACATCATAAGATGGCTGTGATTGTTGGAGGTCAGTCATTTCAGTTCCAGGATATCTCTGGAGAAGTTCCTCGGGGTACTGTCCTCGGCCCAACCATCTTTAGCTACTCAATGACCGACCTCCATCATGTGTATGCTAATGATTGCAGAATGTCATTCTGCATTCCTCACATACTGAAACAGTCCACATTCAAATGCAGCATAAACTGATCGTATCTAGGCCTAGGCTTAAAAATAGCAAGTAACTTTCACACTCACAGATATGTCAAGCAATGACATCTAACCACTGCCCTTTGACATCACATGGCATTACCATCACTTAATCCCCCACTATCAACATACCATTGTCCAGAAACTGAACTGGACTCACCATATAAATACAGTGGCAACATGTAAGGCACGAGGTATACTGCAGTGACTCCCCCACCTGACTCCCAAGTCTGTCTGCCATTTATAAGGTACAACTCAGGAGTGTGATGGAATGCTCTCCACTTCCCTAAATGAATGCAGTTCCAACATGTTCAAGACAATCTAGGTCAAAGCAGCTTGATTAACATCCCATTTATCATCAGAGCCGTTTGTACCACATACAAAATTCATTACAGAAACTTGCTGAGTTTCTCCTGTGACCCATGGACATGAAGAATCGTCATCTTTATATTCCCCTCCATGCCCCAAACGATCCTCATCCATAAATATATTGCCTGTCCTTCAATCTCACAGGGTTTAAAATCTGGAACCTTTCTAAACAGCATTGTGAATATCAATTGGGCTTCAGTTCACGGCCTTTAGAGATGAACAACAAATGTTAAGTTCGCTACCAACAGTCTCATACAATGAAAGAATAAACTAAAACTACTTGGGGCTAAACTTGATTGCTCCAAATATTGGACTGTGGATTTCAATGTATGATTAGCTCATGCTTACCAAAGCTATCAGTCATTCCTTGCATCATAGTCAGCCCGTGGTTTGCTGTGGTGCCCCAAATGCATTAGGTACAGTATACTGCTATACGTCACTATATCAAGCAATGATCTGCATGCTTTGCACAGCACCCAGACATTGATAGAGTGGAATGAATTTCTATTCCTGGACATCGCAGAATAGATATGCAACTCCCACAAAGTGCTAAGCTTGCAGTCATTGATTCCTTACTTCTTGGTGAAGTCTGTAATCTTAAAGAATCTTCATGCTTCACCTGTTGCTTTCAGAAAAGTGCAAATGAAGTGTTCTTTCCCATTGAGAAGAGGGCCTCAGCAATATCCCTTGCAAAACATAGGAGAGATGTTGCAAATAGTTCTAGCTGCAAACTGGAAGAAGTCAAGTGTTTAAAAGTTAATTTCTACATTCACACAGCCACAGGCATTGCTGTCCTTGTCATGCTCTGAGGATGCATAAGACTGCAGCAGGTGGGCAGATATCACTGCCGACATTCATGCTGAAGCCCAAGTGTGTGTGTCTCATTTTGTGCATTAACACTCTTACCAACATAACCCCTGGCATGATTTATCACATAAGTTTACACAAATTTCGCCATTGATATTTTGGAGATTGAGTACATTTCATAAGTTATGAATTGGAGTATTGCCAGATTAATTTCTAAATCATTTTTGTGGGCAGTGTCTTCCATTGCTGTTATGATTAACATGATCATGAAACTCTGAAATAAATGACAGAACCCAAATTTGAGATAACAAGGACTGCCGTTGTGGTTCTTTAGCATTTGTGCAGTTTAATAAGGTCAATTATAGGTGCTGCTAATTCTTCAGAGCTGAGTGGAACTTGTTGATTATTGCCAAGATCTTAATGGGAGCATTAATAATTTGTTTAAAAATACCAAGTTTATGTGATTGTTAATTTTGGGTCTTCAATGTAAAATGAAGGAATTAAATGGGGTCAATCGACCTGTTCTGAATTTTACCCCAGAACGACTATGGGGTATTTGGTAGTTAAGGGAGGACCCAGATTGTGTTCCAGGGAAGAAGGGGCAGGATATTCGCAAGTCGACAAAAGAAGGGCATTCGACTGTAGGTTAGACTATTAGTCTCCAGTTTATGCTGGAAATGAGTTAAGAATTTCAGGTTTTTATAACTAGTTATAATTTGAATTGTCTGTTTATTTCCAAAATAGATTTGGGAATTTTGAAGATAGAAAATCAGCATTTATAAGTGAATTCAAGGTGCATATGATTCATGTTGCCATGGAGATAGGCAATGAACGGAGAGCTGGCCACAGATGGTCATTATAGTAACATCGAGTTTTTAAGATATTATTACCTTTCAGACAGATAAGTTTGAAAAATTCAGACACAGGAGAACGCAGAAAGGTAACGACACCTCAAGCAGGGAAAATGCTGACCCTACTGGTCACCTTGCCAAACACTTGTAAGCTTGTTCTCAAATTGAAGAGACCAAGTTGGTGATGATCTAACCAAATTCGAAGATTTTCCCATCTGTGCTGCTTACTTAGTGGGCCCTCTTGTTCTTGGTCAGAAAGTTGTGGGTTTGAACCAGTCACAATCACTTTGGAAAGCCCGCCAGTACTCAAACCCCACTGCTTCTGAAATCATCACAAGTTTAAGATTTAATCAAAGCACTTGAGGACCCCAATTTACCTATCTGATAGACTCTGGTTAGCAGGAAACACTAACCAGAATTCTGTATGGAACGTAAACTACCATATATAATAAATCAATTCTGAATACAGACAAACTAAAATATGAATTATCAGTGTATAACTTCTCCCCCTTTCTCAATGCCTGTACACACATGTAGACCGATAAATATGAAATAACGGCTGTTATGGATGGAGGAAGAAATACTGAGGAAACATGGTTCAAGTACCACAGTACTAGTCCACAGGATTCAATGACGTGCCTCTTTTGGTTTTTTCAAAACCTTCTAATCATCTTATCCAGACTCTCAGTTCTTTGCTGAAGAAGCAGGGTGGTTAGCATATTAATTATATAGTCTCTCAGTTAATGGTTAAGCAACACCTTACAACAACTGTTGGGAGAGAATAGCTAGGCATCTTATGGGTGTCAGTTATTTCACTGGACAAAGAGAGGGAGAGATCTTGTCACTTGTTAGTCTGGGGGCTCCTATCCCTGTATTGTTCAAACACTGCCTGTTCACCTGTCCCAGAGCCAGTCAGAGAATAGTTGTTGTGCTGATGAGTCCTGCCTCCCCACAACGATCCTGATTGTTTTGTGCATTCGACATTCTGGATCTGGAAAGGGTTTACTCTGAACTCGCTCAACCTCTCTGTCTCACAGTGCTGTAGTGTCTAATGCATCTTTTGTCACTGCTTAAACAAAGCAACAATGTAAACAAAACTCAAGATGAGTCCAGCAATTTAGCTTTGAAAGTGCAGCAGTTCCTTCCAAAGTCCTTGATTTGCAGCAATACTTTTTCCATTTTGGCTCACAATCCAAATCAAAGGAAAATGAAAAACTAAGGTCTTTATGAACCTTACAACAATAGACAGCCCAGCTGGCGCACTCATGCAGTATTGAGGAGAATGTTGCAGATCACATTGATTCTTCAGATAATCTTCGTGTCATCTGCTTCCTTGGTAAAGACATGCGAAGTCCTCGTTTAGTACGTTTTCATGTCCTCTTCCTTTATATGGGATTTTCTTCTGGGTCCTTAATAGATTAAAATTTGTCCTGGTCCTAACCTCTTAGACTTGTTGGTGCTTAGCCAAATATCTCCTGGTCCTAACCTCTTAGACTTGTTGGTGCTTAGCCAAATATCTTGGGTTTCAGTTTAATGTTAGCTGGTTCACGTTTCTCAACATATTTTTACTTCCCATATTGATGTTTTAAATTCCCTCTGTACTGTTGGAAGTGAAGTGAAACTTGTGTAGCTTTGTTGTTTAGCTGGTGGTTGTGGTATATTTTAGGAATTTAAAGCTGAGAAATATTAATGAGGCTCAGTTAGTAACCTGTTAATTTGGTTCAGAAACCCACATCTTTGAAACCTGGTGATCTTAAAGTCTTACTTTCTCATTTTCTCCCTTCACCAATAGCAGAATATTAATCAGGGATGTTTATGAAATGTTGTTGCTCTCCATCTAACTAGCATGCTGACTGAGGAAACAAAAATAAATCGCTGGAGAAATTCAACGGGTCTGGCAGCATTGTGGAAAGAAAGCAGAGTGAACACTTTGAATCTGGAGATTCTTCATCACAAGTTCTCATTGGATTTGAAATGTTAACTGTGCTTATTATTAGAATAAGTAATATTGTAACAGACTAAGTGATTAGTATCACCAAGGCTTTTAGTTTGTAACATAACCTGCATTGTATAAAGTGCATGTATTTTACAGTGTTTCATGAGCAGTAATCTGATTCATTCTGATAGATTTTTAACATTATGAATAAAATTAACAGCATGAAAATAAATTACTTTGAAATCATTAAATATCCTTAAAAGAATATAAATACAAGATCAGTTAGTTATAATTTGTATTTACTTGGGTTTGGTTCACCTTTTTACATTCGTTGAGGTATTTAAGTGAACAGTGTGGTTGCAATATCATTAATTCTGGTTAGAGCGAGTCGGTTTAGCTCAGTTGGCTGGTATGTGATGCAGAGTGATGTCAATAGAATGGGATGAATTCTTGCACCAGTTGAGGTTTCCATGAAGAATTCTCCTTCTCAATCTCTCCCATGACTATTAAAAAATCTAGTGATGCAAATGAATTTTGCAAAAGAATGATAAGAAAATGGCAAGTATAGCAACAGAGTCTGAAGTCAAAAGCTGGCTTCCCATGGAATCGGGGAAAATCCTTTGTTGAGTTATGCTTTTCATAAAGGAAGATGATTATGATTGTTGGAAGTCAATCTCAGACCCAGGACGTGACTGCAGGAGTTCCTTTGGGTAGTGTATTTGTACTAGGCTCCAGCATCTTCAGCTGCTTCATTTAAGGTCTTCCCTCCATTATGGGGTCAGAAGTGGAGATGTTCCCTCAGGATTGCACAATGTTCAGCACCATTCACAAGTCCTCAGATACGAAGGTGTCCATGTCTATATGCAGCACGATCCAGACAATACCCAGCACGATCCAGACAATACCAATCAGGCTTTGGCTGATAAATGGTAGGTAATGTTTGCACTACATAAGTGCCATTTCTAACCGAGAGAATATAACCGTTTCCCATGATGTTCAGTGGTATTGCCATCGCTGATGAAGTCAAGTCAAGTCAAGTCGCCATAGTATTACTAGACCATACGGCTGCTGTCTCATTAGAGTGAGATTACTGGTGGTGCTTTAACCTGAGGGCCGCCATACCTTAGGTGAAGGGAGAGGATGAGAACGAGAGTCCATCATGGTAACCTCAGCTAGTGAATGGGAATTGAACCCAGCTGTTGGCATCACACTGCCTTGCAAACCAACCATCCAGCCAACTGAACTAAACCAACCCCTGCCATGGCTGACACCCCAACATCCTGGGCGTTTCAGTTGACCCATTCACCACTTTGTGTTCATTCCTTCATTGCCAACAAACAATAGAAACAGTATGCACCATCTTCAAAATGCACTGCAGCAACTACCAAGACCTCTTTGGTACCTTCCATCATCTCCACTTCTGACCTCATAATGGAGGGAAGACCATTAATGAAGGTGCTGGAACCTAGTACAGATACACTACCCAAAGGAACTCCTGCAGTCATGTCCTGAGTCTGAAATTGACTTCCAACAATTAAAACCATCTTCCTTTGTGAAAAGCATGACTCCAACAAAGAATTTTCCCCGATTCCATGTGAAGCCAGTTTTTGACTTCAGACTAGGTTGCTACACTTGCCATTTTCTTTTCACTCTTTTGCAAAATGCATTTGCATCACTAGATTGGTAATGTGCTCTTTTCATTAACTTCAAGCCATGGGAAAATGTGTACTTGTCACTCCAACAAAACTACTAATAGCTTCATAAGGTAGGAAGTTGGTAAGAATAGATGCAAATAAATTGCTATGTGCAGGTTTCCCCTCCATGCCAGAAATCTCCCTAACTTGGAACTATATCTCCATCTATTGCCCAGTCAAAATCTTGGAACACTTCCTAACAGCACTGGGTTTCACTACATCCCAAAGACCACTGTGATTGGAGAAGAGCTCACCACCACCCTCTCTAGGTCAGTTAGGGAGGGACAATACATGCCTGTCAATACATGCCAGCAATGGCCATACCTCATTAGTACATTTTTAAGTGTTTTAAAATCCAAGTATAGCACCAATAACATTTATAATTATTTATATTTGGAACCTAAAGGATCCTCGCTACATCCAAGCTGTTTTGAATGAAGTCTGCTGGGAAGCAAAGCAATTTGTAATTGACATTCCAGGAAATGTCTTCATAAGAAAGTAAAAACAAAAGTGCACGAGGCTGTTTGAGTGCTGCAGTTTTCAATTGTCAATGAAAGCATGAGATGTTAACATCCTTGTGCTAAGCTTTTGTTCCACATTATATTGAACTATACTTGTGAAATTGCTTTTCTCCTTTGTCACAAAATATTCTAATTTTGATCACCTTGTATCAACAACTCTCTTAATGAAATACAAAAGGTAAACCCTTGAGCTTTTACTGATTTCTGTTGTACAAATGTAATTTTTCAATGGATAAATTTGTGTATCAATGAAGTAAGCAAATTTTGAGTATTTCAGTGTGCAAGCCTTGCCAGTTATTTTACATGTTGGGTGTGTTATATTCATTCTAAAATGCTATTCAATTTGTGTCTAGCTGTGTGCCTTAGTTGATCAAAACGAAATTCTCTCACTGTAATATTGTCATTGTAGGGATAATTGTTTCTGGTCAGTAAAACAGTTCCTTTTAGCTATTAGTTTGAGTGTATCAAATGGCAGGTCATATAGGCAGGAAAAATTATCAAGGCAAGATTTGAACTGAAGGGATGGCCTTGCATAAGTTACAAGCCTTCCCCTGGAGAAAATGTATTTTTGTAGTATTTGTCATCCAGTCAAATCTCCATAAAACAAAAGGTCTAGATCATTCTGATAAAAAATGGGATTTATTTGCAAAATTAAAAATATTCTTCTGGATTGTGGTTGTAAATCTGCAAAATAAAAAGCTAAATGATTATTTTGTTCATTAAATCAAAACTTCTGATTCCAAGGTTAATCTCAAAAAGGTCCACTTCAGAATTTTAAAATGGAAACTAAATTCTTTTTTGAAGTATTACTTCAGATTTATGATATAAGGCAAACAATCTATATGAAATTCAATGCAAATGCACAATATAGCATTGTGACACAAAATCCATCTATAAAAGTAGAAGAATTTTTTTGTTAGCTAAGGTGTTATTATAAAATAAATATTTGATATTTTAAGCAACAACGAGCTATTGCAAATTATGAAGAACAAGAAATGCCTCTCCCTTGTACTGCATAAAAGTATCTCGGTTACCTTGTGTCCCTTGTACAGAATATTGGAAAAGAACCAATCTATATTTTCCTTGATGTTGAGTCCTTCTAAAACATTGGGAATTTGTAATGCCTCAAATAATAACGTTTTCCGATCAATTGAGGTAAATGAGATTACTGCCACAAGGCAGCTTGTACAGTGTAGTAGTGTTCCTAAATTACTATATATACTTTAATTTGGTAATTGTAATTTTGCTTCTCTATTCGCTACATTGCTAAACTGATTACCTTTCCCTTGCCTCTTTCCATGCCAGCCGATACCACTGCTTAAACAGAAGATGAATCACTCCATCACAATGTCACAAGAACAAATAGCTTGCCTTCTGGCCAATGCCTTCTTTTGCACATTTCCTCGACGCAATAACAAAGGAAAACTTGAATATTCTAACTTCCCGGACATAAACTTTAAGAAGTAAGTACAAAAAATTCCTCTACAGCATACTGCAATAGTTCTGAAAAAGGGTCACTGGGCTGTAAACATTAACTGTTTTATGTCCAGCGATGCTGCCTGACCTGCTAAGTTTCTCCAGCAGTTTCTTTGGTTGTGATTTTCAAATCTCCAGCATCGCAGTTGTTTATTCTGTTTTAGTTCTTCAATTGCATACAGTATCGATATAACAATGCCATCTCTCAAAGTCAAAGTTATTTTGTTTTTATTGTATGTTTCCTATTACAATGTTTCATGCCTGTAAAATGTGAATGCTGTCTGACTGAATTGATTGCCTAGTGTATGAAAATACTATCATCCATTTATTGAGCAGAAAATACTGGAAGTGTTCGGCAAATCAGGTAGCTAACAAAACATTGGTCACTTAAAGTGTGACATCTGCTTCCTCTACAGATTTACCTGACCTGCTGAGAATATTTCCAGCATCTATATGTTATTTTAGAGCATTGCTGCTTCGAAGCCCAGCGCTACATTGGAAGGAGGCATGTTTCAGTCAAAGTAATCAGCTTTTCCACTACATTGGGAATGGTCTTGTCACTGATTTGAGGGTGGTCCCTTTTGTTTGTAAGAAAGATAAGGTAACTTCTTTATTGAAGAAGGAAGGGAGACAGAAAGCAGGAGACTGCAGACTAGTTAGCTTAATGTCTGTTATAGGGAAACTGTAAGAAGCAATTATTAAAGAAGTATAGCAGGCACTCTGATAAGTTCAGTCAGTATGGTTTGGTGAAAGAGAAATCATGTTTGACCATTGTTGGAGTCCCTTGAGGAAGTAACACATGCAGTGGATAAAAGGGAACTGGTGGATGTACTATACTGAGATTTCCAGAAGATATTTAACATAGTAGATCAAAGCTTATGGCAGAAAAAGGAAGCTCATAGTGTAGGTGGTCATATATTGGCATGGGTAGGAGATTGTTTGGCGAACAGAAAGTGGAGAATAAGTATGAATGTTTTTATCAGCTTAGCGAGATCTAATGAATGGTGTACCACAGGGATTGCTAGGCGCTGGGACTTCAACTGTTAACAATTTATAAATGAATTGGCTAAATTGGAATGTATAGTTGCCGAATTTGCTGACAATGCAGAGATAGATAGGGAAGTAAGTTGTGAAAATAACATAAGGAGGCTATGAAAGGATTTAGCTCAAGCAAGTGGACAAAGATGTGACGACTGGAGTGTAATGTGAAAATGTGAATTGTCCATTTTTGGGAAAATAAAATATAAGCATTATCTAAGTGTGTGACAGATTCAAAGATCTGAATTTCTCATGCATCTGAATCATGAAAGGTTAGTTTGCAGATAAAGTAAGTAATTATGTTATCCTTTATTGCAAGGGGCATTGAATTCAAATGTAAGGAGTTATGCTAAATTTACAGG
The DNA here is from genome assembly GCF_004010195.1 of Chiloscyllium plagiosum. Lineage (NCBI taxonomy): Eukaryota > Metazoa > Chordata > Chondrichthyes > Orectolobiformes > Hemiscylliidae > Chiloscyllium > Chiloscyllium plagiosum. Next base: position 17,869,882 of record NC_057747.1, on the reverse strand, counting down.
GCACTGGTGAGAATGCACCTGGAGTACTATGCAACAGGATTGATCACCTTTATTTAGGAAGGATATAAATGCTTGGACTCATTTCAGAAAACATTTCCCAGACTAAGAATGGGAGTAAAATGGCAATTTTATGAGAAGAAATTGGACAGGCACTCTTGTATCTGCTAAAGTTTAGAAGGGTGAGAGGCAACTTGATTGAAACGCATGCGATCGTGAGGGTTTTGACAGGATAGATGTGATGAGGATGTTTCCTCTTTTGGTAAAATACAGAACTAGGAATCATTGCTTAGAAATCAGGATATTCCATTTCAAATAGAGAAAAAGAATTTTTTTTCCCTCTGAGGGTGGTGAGTCTTTCAAACTGTCTTCCTGAAAAGGTGGTGGAAACAGAGTCCTTGAATATATTTAAGGCGGAGGTAGATAGATTCTCGTTAAGCAAGGGCTTGAAAGGTTATCAGATTAGCCATGATCTTCTTGAATGTCCTACTCCTACTCCTAATCATATGCTTGCATGGAGATGATCTCAGGTTTTACAGTGTTCTGTTGGCTAGGCAGATTTGCTGTGCAATTGATAAGCATTTTATGTAGGATACAAACTGATGTTTTTTACATGGTTTTGTATTTTGTAGGATAATTGGGGGCAAGATTTAACTGGAATGGATTGACTTTTGTAATGATACTTACAAAATGCAAACCAATTGCAACTGATTCATTGGACAACAGTGTTTTTTTTTGTTCTACTCACTTCAACAGGTCAGAGTCACAGCAATTTGTCTCTAATTGTCCTGAGATGTGCTACTTTGTAGAGTTCCCTCACAAGAGTCATTGGGCTCAATTTTCCTGGCCACATGGTGAACGTGGTTAGAAGCTGGGAAGAGGGCGAGATAAACAGGTAGACCCACAATAGGACATCTCCTCAAAGCATTCCCTCCAGTGGATAACTTCATTGTGATGAGCTCGGGCAGGGATCAACTGTCAGTTGTTAAGAGAAATGATTTTGTAGCCTTGCTAGAACTTTGCAGCTGACAGAACATTGACAGATCAGTGACCACCAGTTCAATGAAGCCACCCTTCCTGTAGCAGTCTGGGATTTGTTGGAATTAAAAGGCTTCATGCCCCAGTGACATCAGGAGGGATGAACAGGCCTCACTCATGGTTCAAACAGTTTCCTGTGCTGGGGTTTCTCTTCTGCTTTAAGGTGCCCAATGGTTTCTGCCCTCATATTTTTGTCTGGTATCAGCACTCAAAAGCCACAGCTGTGATGTTACGCCTTTCCCTCACCAGTCCCCAGGGAACTGTTGAGGCTCCAGAAGTGTTGGCTCTGTGGCACGGAACTCATGAGTCAACCACTGTCCTTAAGAGATAGCAAGTGAAAACAATCTGTTTGGAGGCTAACTCCAAGAAAATTGTGCTGCCAAGAGAACCAGACTCTGGAACCCAAATGGGGGTCTAATGTGAGGGTCCTGTAGTCTGTGGTAAAATCCTACCTGTTGATTTGTTGGAATGCAAGATTGTACCTTTTAAGACTATTAAGTAAATGTTGTTGAGATCTGAATATCTGACCGGAATCTGTAGTTATTATCTCTAGTATAATAATATCAACTTCTTCTTTAGTTTGCCTACTTTATTTGGAACTTGACTTCCAGTGCTCTGCATCCATCAGTTTAGCAGGAGATCCAGAGTCCAATAATTAAACTCCTTGTGATCAGAAATGAAATTCTGTATCATCTGTACAGGTACTTACCTCAGTTTTTCTGTAGAAGAGGGGGCACTGGGTGTGGCACTATTCAGTTTGCATTGTAAGATGCTTTTATTCCACTGAAGATAAAACAGCCTGGAACAATGAGATTGATTAGTGTCTCCTGAAGCCATCTCTGCTGCTACAAAAATGAAGAACATGTAAGAGCTTGTACATCATAAAAGGGCAATTATTATATTTTGTCCTGTTATCACGACGGCAACTGTGTGCTTTTTCAACTTCTGCTGCCCAATGGCTCTTGGTATGTTTATTCTGATTCAATCAAAGCTGTTGTAGTGATAAAAGAGCCTTCTAACATCAAGGCACGAAATGTTTTATGGAATACCAAACATGGCTAATGAGATTTCCCATTGTCATGGGTCTTAAAAATGAACAGCTTTCCATTCTACATTGTTTGTAACATCTGACTACATGCCAAATGCAAAACTCTGGACAGTGCAGAGTTGAGAAGGTAATCCTTTTTAGTTAGCATCATGTTTTAAAAAACATTTTTTTTAGAATACCTTATATACAAGTCTTTTTTTGAAAAAGAGAATTGTCAAACAGAAATACTGTCTGATTAATGTGTGTTGCATCATGCATGCTATGATGTTTTCTGAACATTTTATCCTCCAATTTTCAATATCTTGCCATAAGTGACTCACTGTGCTGGTCCAAAACATCCTCAAATGTTTGAAGTGTTTTGTGTGTAATTAAATATAATATTTATTTTTATGAAACATTTTTCAATATGCTCCCAGGTACAGTGTAATATTCTGTCAATATTGTTGTTATAAACAAACTTAGTTTAAGGTTACATATGATCAATAAGAACAAAAATTAAAGCACAAAAGAAAGCCATCCATTGAAGTTTTGATGCAATCAGCTTTTCATCTGGTAATATCGATTCCTATCCCACCATTAATAAAAAACTACCAGTGATAGTTGAACTCGGATTTCACCAGTTTCCTCATTTCCCCTCCCCCCAGCCTGTCTCAGTCAAATCCATCGCTTCTCCAGCAACACATTTCCATCTCTGATCTCCAGCATCTGCAGACCTCATTTTCTCTACCAGTGATAATAGTCTTAGCAATATGATCTTTAGCAGCAAGTCCAAGTACACATGCAGTGAAGTATAGTGATGGAAATAACCTATTTATCTACCGTATGTTTTTCCAGTTGATATGCATGGTATCTTGGGACAATTATCTCCAAATTCCTTGAAGGTTGGAGTAGGAAGTTTAATGGTACTTGCATGATCTAACTACTGTTGTAAGCAACAATAATGACTGTGCTTCAAAGTAATCAGTTGGACGTGCTTCAGAAATAGCCTGGTGGGTGTGATGAGATATTAAATAAATGTCAGTTCTTTCTTGCATCACTAACAGTGAAGATAAAATCATAGAATACTCTTCTTCCTACATTTGCACTATGTATGACCAATCTGATTAATTGAAGGGAATTTAGAGTTTTTCAGAGATGTTAATCGTACAACTATAAGAAATTGAAATGTACAAACTATAAAATATGTAAACTAACTTGAGGTAATAATCTTTACGATTCCTCCGAAGTGTGTTTTGGAGTAAAAAGTGGAAATAGCATAAATTGGCAATAATAATATGCAATGCTTTATTTAAATTCATGTTCAACCATTTAGACTTGTCTTTCAAGGCACGTAAGCACCAAGTGTACTGAGCCTCTTGTATGAGAGAGAGTGAGTGATTAGAATGATTTGTTTTCATTCGAAGTTGAACCATAAGATAGCCAACTTATTGTGCTTTTCAGAAGGTGGTTGGTTGGTTTTGGTTGCAGTAACTATTAGAATATACTTAATAATATAATTATGTTGTGTTGCAGCACATTTCAATGCTTTTAAAAGTACTCATCACTCTCAATATTACTTAAATTTTAAAGGAATAACTGCTACTAAAGACATGTTATAAAGGAAAATACCCGATCTGTGTTGAAGCACATTTTGTATGTAAATAGTTTTCAATTGCGCAGAAAAGACTTTATGGTTTACGAGAAGAGACAAGAAAAATTCTGTTATGAATGAGGAAGAAAGAAATGAGTATGAATATTCCATTCATAAGATATTTCTGCCCATGGTTACCTAAAAATGGGGTAATTAAACATTTTATGTTCAGAATGACTTAAAATTTGATTTAGTATTATAAATTGATTATAAAAGATTCATTATGGTAAACAACATAAATTATGGCAGTAATGAGCATCATCTGGTGATTCTTAAGAGTAAATTATTCAATTCAATTAATCTAACATTGTTAGAGGACAGCAGAATAATGTCTTCAAATAATTCTTCTTGAAGGCACAGCAAAGTGTGCAAAAATAGTTTCCTTAGCTTCCTGGCTTTCATGTACAGATGCTCCCTGTCTGTTAGATAGATGAGGTCCAGTTACTAAACCAATCTGTCAGTAAGGCTGCTAATATCAGTTTCACCTACCAACATGCAATTCTCATTGTTTGACTTCAGCTGCAATGCACCAGTCCAGAAAAGCACTCATGCATATATACTCACATACAGGTGCAGAAATTCCTTGTTACTGGTTAGAATATAACGGAGAGTATGACACTTTTTTCGTTCATGGTATATGTGTGTTGCTCACCCTTATTTGCCCAGAGAACAGTTAAGAGTCACCCTCATTCTTGTGGGCCTGGAGTTGCATCCAGGCTCGATCAGGTAAGGATGACAGATTTCCATCCCTAAACAACATTAATGAACCAGGTGGGTTTCTACACCAATCGATAATGATTTCATATCATCATTAGACCAATATTTTAATTTTTTTATTGAATTAAAATTTCATTATTTGCCATGGTGAGATTTGAACTCATGTCCCCAGAACATTTGCCTGGGATTCTTGAGTTGCTAGTCCAGTGACCTTATCCCTGTGTTACCATGTCTCTTAAACCTGATAAATATTAAACTAAATTAGTGATAATATACAGAACTGTATCGCAGGATCTTCACAAACACCATCAGTGTTTTTAGTAGCATTTTGTGAGGCATTATATGCTTCAATATATTCTGTGTTTAATTTATGAGAAGGACATTATTTCATCCCTGAAATATGCCAAGTAGCATGATTTAATATATGTTTGTGCTAATCTTGAGACTTTTTTTGGCTTCAATTTGTATTTGAAAACTTTCTGGTTCAGGTCCTTAAAAATGAGACCAAACTTTCATTTTCAAAACTAGTATTGTTGTGTAATCTGAAACAGGCTGAGGTCCAAACACAAAACAAAACCATACTAAGATTAGAAGGGTTAATTCAAGAGACGAGTTTCGCAGAACATCTTAAAAGAGAAGAGGGTAATGTAGAGATAGATGAATTTGCAGGGCATTTCAGATCATAGGGCATAGGAGACTGAGGGCATGCTTGCTATTGATGTACAGCTGTTCTAAGCAGGGTTTTTGAATATAAGATCGCTTGAATAAATCTACAGCAGGATTTGGTTAATATTAGTTGATAAGCTGTGTAAAACAAAAGACACAATTCAATTTTCCTTTGTGTTTTCATTCTGTTTGGTGACTTGCATATCAGTATAGTACATATTACAATTTTTGTGCTGATTTTGGAATTTTTTATGGTATTTGTATTTACACAGAGATTTTACTATCATATTGTAATTACACTCTATTCCCAGTAGTGGTACTATACCTTTAGGAGAGCAAATGATAATGTTGATTTTCAACTTTTATCTGAGGAAGAGAAATCTATCTTGAAAAGTTTGAGGCTTCAAGTAAGGGATTAATGGAGAAAGTATTCCTGATAGGAATCTATATAACTATACTATGAACTGAACAGGTATCTGTCAACAGATGGTGGTTACTAGAGCATAATGGTAGTTGCTGCAGCATAATCAGATTGTAAGTTTGCTCACTGAGCTGGAAGGTTTGTTTCAGATGTTTTGTCACCATGCTAGGTAACATCATCAGTGAGCCTCCAGTGAAGCACTGGTGTTCTGTCCTGCTTTCTGTTTGTGCGTCTTGGTTTCTTATGGTGAGTGATATCATTTCTGGTTCTTTTTCTCAGAGGTTGGTAAATGGGGTCCAAATCAGTGTGTTTGTTCATGGAGTTCTGGTTTGAAAGCCAGGCCTCTAAGAATTCCCTGCATGTCTCTGTTTAGCCTGTCCTGGAATGGATGTGTTGTCCCAGTCAAAATGGTGTCCTTCTTCGTTTGTATGTAAGGATACTAGTGATAATGGGTCATGTCTTTTGATGGCTAGTTGGTGTTTGTGTATCCTGGTGGCTTATTTTCTGCCTATCTGTCTGATGTAGTGTTTGTTACAGTCTTTGCGGGATATTTTATAAATGACATTCATTTTGTTGGTATAGGGTCCTTTAGGTTCTTCATAGCTGTTTCAGTGGGTTGGTAGGTTTGTGGACTACAATGCCAAGGGGTCGGAGTAATCTGCCAGTCATCTCTGAGATGTCTTTGATGTATGGTAGTGTGGCTGGAGTTTCTGGACGTTGTAGATTACTAAGTGTGGAAACAGGCCCTTCGGCCCAACAAGTCCACACCGACCCGCCGAAGCGCAACCCACCTAGACCCATTCCCCTACATTTACCCCTTCACCTAACACTACAGGCAATTTAACTTGGCCAATTCACCTAACCTGCACATTTTTTTTGGACTGTGGGAGGAAACCGGAGCACCCGGAGGAAACCCACGCAGACACAGGGAGAACGTGCAAACTCCACACAGAGAGTCGCCTGAGGCGGGAATTGAACCCGGCTCTCTGGCGCTGTGAGGCAGTAGTGCTAACCACTGTGCCACCGTGCTGCCCACATGTTGTCTACTTGTTTGGGTTTTCTGTTTAAGAATCAGCGGACTGTATTTATTGGGTACTTGTTGTTCTTGAATATTCTGTGCAGAGGAACCTCGATTATCCGAATACCAATTATCCGAAGGAGATATCAAAGTCCAGATAGAAATATTACATTAAAGACGTGTTTCCAACAGTGATTGCGTCTTTTGTTTACAGTGGGTAAACAGGCACCGTCTCCAAATGACTGATGTCCCTCCCTCTCTCTCCCCACACTTTTCCTGGAGTTCTACAGAGGGGTGCACCCTAACCCCCCCCCAACTTCCTGAGATAATCTGACCAACATTGTCTGTACAGGGCAGATATGGAACCTGTCAAAATGTTGCAGTAGAAAGTTGTGTGTGTGTGTGCGCGCACGCTATTTGGAGACAGACCCCACAAAGGCAGCAGCAGTCTTATTGTTGGTGTCCAGTCTGGCTGCCCTGAAGAGGGGTCGGGGGCAGTATTGGACAGGGGAGAGGGCAGTGCTGGACAGGGATTGGGGGGGGGCGGAGGATGGTGTTGGATGGGGTCGGGGGGGCGGCAGGATGTCAGGAGGGGTGTGGTGTTGTTGGCTGGAGGTGGGGTTGGGGGCAGGGTCTCATGCACTGTATGCTGCTGCAGTCTCCTGAATGGGGAAGCAGATTTTAAAAACTCCAAGCCCCAGAGGAAAGCATTTAATCGATTAACCGAATAATCGATTATCCAAACGAAATACTGCCCGCCCATCTAATTCAGATAATCGAGGTTTCCCTGTATAAGTATTTTTCTTCTGCCGCTCGTAGTTCCTGGGTGCTACAGTGTGTTTTGGTCCATTTAAATAATGTCTTGTGCAGCTCCTTTTGTGCGTGTTGGGATGATTGCTTCTGTAGTTAAGTATCTATCTGCATGTGTCGCTTTACTGTAGACGCTGGTCTGCAGTTCTCCATTAACTGTTCATTCCACTGTGACATCTGGGAAGGGAAATCTGTTGTGGGCTACATTGATGCCAAGGGGTCGGAGTAGTCTGGTAGTAATTGCAGAGGTTGCACAATGGCTCAGTGGTTAGCAGTGCTGTCTCACAGAGCCGGGACCTTGGTTCAACTCCAGCCTTAGGCTACTGTCTGTGTGGATTTTGCCCATTCTCCCTGTGTCTGCGTGGGTTCCCTCCGGGTGCTCTGGTTTCTTCCCACAATCCAAAGATGTGCAGGTTAGGTAAATTGACCATGCTAAATTGCCCATAGTACTCAGGGATGTATAGGTTAGGTGCATTGGTCAGGGGTAAATGTAGAGTAATGGGAAATGGTATTGGTGGGATACTCTTTAGAGAGTGGGTGTGGACTTGGGCCGAAGGCCTGTTTCCACACTATAGGAATCACTAGTATCTTTACATACAGACAAAGAATGACACCACTTCGACTGGGACAACACATCTATCCTAGGACAGACTAAACAGAGGCATGCACAGGAATTCCTAGAGGCCTGGCATTCAAACCGGAATTCCATCAATAAACACATTGATTTGGACCCCATTTACTAACCTCTGAGAAGAAGAGCTGGAAATATCACCCCCCCCACCCCCTTAAGAGACCAAGACACATAAATAGAAAAGTGGGACATAGCACCAGCACTTCACTAGAGGCTCACTGATGATGTTACCTAGCATGATGACAAAACATCTGAAAAACCAACCTTCCTGCTCAGCAAGCAAACTTACAACCTGAACCTCAACCTGAGCTGCAAATCTTCTCAAAAAAGATACAACATAATATATACTTTTTTGCCTGCAACTGTGGCTTATGAAACTTGTAACAAGACTGCACAGAACTCATCAAGGAAGCATTTCATTTTGGTTTATTTTGTACATAAGGTGGTCAGATATCTACTTGGATTAAGTTAGCACCACATTTTAAAGTTATTAAATGTTCAATTTCTATAAAGAGCCAAAAACTTAAGTAGAAAAATAATTTCTAAGCATGCACAACAGAAGCAGTATTAAAAGCAAGTTCCAACAACTGCTTAAAATTTGACCTAAAAAATTGTTATCTTGGGTCAACTAGTTATTGTACAGATTCACTAGCATTTGGCATAGAATGAAGAAATTAAAATATGCAGACTTTGAAAACTGCAATAGATGATATTGAAATTTATTTTAATGAAGGTATTTAGAATTAAGAAGATATATTTAAAAATAAATAGACGATTGCTATTCATTGACATGTACTGTGAAGAGATATATAAGATTAAACATATGTAATTCAGATCAATGTGTTGGATTTTGAAATAGTGGCATGTGGACTTTGGTCTGTATATGAGAAGGGGGTCAATGATTCATTTGAGAGTATTTCCAGGGCCACTTTTTAAATAAAAATGTGCAAGAGATTTTCTGGTGCAGCAATGGGAATTTCTTTGCTTTGGAAGTTTTACTAGTGGCCAAAGTAGACATTGAAGAACATTTGTTTGTTCTCAGGTGGGTCAGGAGTTGTTTTTGTCTAGATTTGCTTGGATGAAACACCATAGCTTGGAAAGCCGTTGGTTTCGGTTTGCAGAGGTCCTGATGGAAATTAGATGCATTAAGTAGTTTATCTTGAAGAAAGGAGATAGTTTAGAACAATAGGGCGAGGCTGAGTAGGCTGGGCCTGTTCTCCCTGAAGCGTCAGAGGCTGAGGGGTGACCTCATAGACATTTATAATATCATGAGAGACATGGATAGGGTAAATAACCAAAGTCTTTTCCCTGGGGTGGGGGGGACCCAGAACTAAAGGGCTCGATTTTGGGTGAGAGGGAAACAATTTAAAAGGGACCTAAGGGGCAACTTCTTCATGCAGAGGGTGGTGCGAGTATAGAATGACCTACTAGAGAAAGTGGTGGAAGCTGGTACAACTACAACATGCAAAAGGCATCTTGATGGGTATACGAATAGGAAGAGTTTCGAGGAATATGGACCAAATGCTGGCAAATGGGAGTAGATTAGGTTAGGATATCTGGTTGGCATGGACGAGTTGGACCAAGGGTCTGTTTCTGTGCTGTACATCTCTATGACACACTCTAGGACAAAGGGTACCTCACTGAGTTTGCAAGTCCCAGATTGGAAGTGCTTGGCTGGAACTTGATGCTGAGAAGGTCTAAACTCAGTTGTATGAATACTCCAGGAATAGGCTATTAAACTCTCAAATATGGAAAGCCACAACTTTACAAATGTGATAGAGAAGGGAACTCTATTGTTTGAGTATTGTAAAGAGATGTCATTGGGATAGATGAAATGTTTTAAAATCTTTCAAATTGTTATTTATAAGTAACTTACTTTATTCAGTTTTATCTTTGCATAAAAATCTTATGTTTTCTTGCTAAAATCAGATTTACAGCATTGTATGCATGTGTTTCAGTGAAAGGCCATCTCACTAGATCATATTCTGATTTTTGTTTAATTTATAAAGACAAGTTTCAAAACTGGGATCTTATTTGTCCAGTAATAATTTGAACTGGGATTATAACAACAATGATGCAAACCTTTTTTTATGCATGATTGATAGTTGCATTTGTTAATCATTGAAACAGTGGCCAATTCAATATTTAAGGATAGGTTAGATTTTCGATTCAAAGGAGGATAAAAGGATATGTGAACATTATGGGATTAAGATGTTGCTTCTGTGGAGAAGGAAATTATTACTGTTCTAACAATTTAGATTTTGTCCTTGACCCAGTTCAATATAATGTCATCAAACATCCGAGATAAAAACTGTTTTTCTCTCCAAAAACAAACAGTATCCTGGGCTTTATAAATAGATCTACAGATGGAAGAAGTTACGATAAATGTTGAAACACTGGTTTGATATCAACTGGAGAATTGTGTCCAGTTCCGGGTACCGTAGAAGTTTTCAAAATCATGAGAGTTCTGAACAAGGTAGATAGGGTGTAAATGTTTACAGTAGTTGAAGGATCCAGACAGAGGTCATTAATTTAAAGTGAATGACAAAAGTAATGATGTCATGAGAACAATGATTGAAATCTGGAATGCACTGACTGGAAGAGTGATGAAGACAGAATTAATTAAAGCCTTCAAAAGAAAATTAGATATTTAAATGAAGAGAAAATATTTATGGGGCTAAAGTTAAAAGGCAGGGAAATGGTCAAGACGTATTGCTCTTGTTGAGAGCCAGCAGGGACATAATGAGTTGAATAACCTCATGTACTATAACAATTCCATGATTCTAGATGCATATAACCTGCCAAGTATTTCCAGCATCCTCTGTCTTTATTCCAGATTTACAGTATCTGCAGTATTTTACTTTTATAGCATCACAGATTGGTTGGGCTGAACAATCTGATGCTGAATTATTTCTGTGTAGTTTGATGCTGTCAAATTGCTTCAGGTCCAATTAGATTCAGAAATAGAAACACCATGACAGACTCATTTGTTGTGTTATGCATACTGCTAATACCTAATGTGCAGGAGGTTCCAAATTATATTAATAAAACACTGGGCTACTTTAACCAATCTTCCATAATTCATTGGCAGTTTATTTTGTGGATTTATTGAGATCGATGTTTGAAATTGTTCAAATTTTATTTAGTGATTTTTGTAGATTTAGGAATTGTCACAGAAGTTCTCTTTCCTGTCACTGAGTAATGGTGAGTTAAGATGTGAAAATCTACTATCTTCACGAAGCTACCTGAAATAAATTTAACTCTAGACATAAAATGTGCAGTTTAATAAAAATTTTCAGAACGCAACAGATGCCTGACATCCTCATAACACATTTCAATGCTGAATTTAACGGACTTTACACAGAGATATATTTTCAGTCAATATATTAAGAACACTTCGTTAAAAAGCAATGCTTTACCCAGCCATAATTCAGTGTCTCAGTGTAAGAGATGAGAGTTTGATGATAAATCAATATGACCTGGTGTTGTGATATTTTAGGAAAATAAACAAAGGAATTACAAGATCAAGAAGTACACAGATGCATAGAATCTCAAGTATTTAAAACCAGGTTTAATCAGCATTCCTCAGCAGTTATCGCTGAAGTGACCAAGGAAGTTCCTTGCATTTGATAAGAGTAATTTGCAAGTCCCAGTACTGTATCCATAATGTTGACTTAATAAAGTCAGTCCCCTTTTTTTAAATGCAGAAGATGGCAATGATCTGGAGAGATGGGAGAGAGACATCACTATCCACGATGTAGTCTACTGTCCAGAGTTGGCAACTACATTGTAAATAGTTATTTGATGGTACGAAACTTGAGTATTGATGGGAAAAAAACTCATTTTGTCAAAGGATTTCATCTTGAGGTCATCAGGACAATTTGCGAGAATATCAATAAAGGAAGTATAAATATTACTTTAAAAAGATCATTCAGAGATATGGGCTTCACTGCCTGAGTCAGAATTTATTGCCCATGTGTGGTTGCTCGGGAAAAAGTAGTTGTCTTCTTGAACCACTGCAATCCATTTGGTGCGGGTAAACCTACAATGCTGTTAGGAAGGAGTTCCATTATTTTGACCTAGCCACACTGACAGAATAGTAATATATTTCCAACTTCAGGATGGTGTGAGTGACTCGGAGAGGAACTTGCAGATGGTGTTCTCAAATTACTGTTGCCTTGTTCTTTTAGTTGGTGGTTGGCATGGCTTTTGAAGGTGCTGTCTTACTGTATGGAATGCTGTTTGGTTGGCAGGTGGATTCTGATTGGTAGATGCATTACATGGAAAATGCGGCAGTTAATGATGATTGACTGTTAACTGCCAGGTTTTGTTTAGATTTCAATGCAGACTGGTTGACTTTGATTGCTCAGGGCATTGCCCAGAGAAATGAACCAGTGAATGGCTATCACTCATGCAAACAATGCCACCATACACATTTTAAATTGTGCATAGATATACATAAAGTAAAAATGATCTAATATTGCATTCAATTTTATATTCATAACTAAATAATGAAAGTCAGCACCCATATTGAGCTCCATAGCTATGAAATACAAATGAAGGACAGAGGATTTATTTGATAGAAATATTCATGATTATGAAATAAGTCATTTGGGTAGATAAATATGTTTTCACTTAGGTTTTAGGAAGATGAGAACTGAAGACAGAAGTGTAAGATAGTCACTAATAAATCCAATAAAGGTTTCAGACGAAACATCTTTAACCAAAGAATGGAACTTGCTAACCTGACAATAGTTGGCACAGCTTACATGGCGGTATTACAAGGGAAGTTCGATAAACACAAAGGAATAGAAGGAATATGTTGATAAGGTTATGCACAGACAGATTGGTGTGCAGCATGCAAACTGCCATGGACCTGTTAGATGGGAGGATTGTTTCCTGTGTTGTAAATATTATGTAATATATGTATCCAAATTCAATCTATTTAGTAAAATTAAAATGCATTCCTATTTCTCGGACTGATTTTAATTGTTCAGTGAATAAAAGATGAAAAAATTATGAAGACCCATGAAATATTGCATTTATTTAATTGGAGCTTGACTTCTTAAGTACACAAACTTTGTGTTCAGTTCTCTGTCATGCATGGCATATGATAAATCTCACTAATGTTCATAATGCAACTGGAACACAAAATGTGAATAAATTGAATCAAATTTAATGTTGAAATATCTACAAAACAAAATACCTGGTCAAGTGGCAATGGAGACTGTCCCATAATCTTCACCCCATTTGCTGAGCTGAATGCCTCTAATTATAAGAACTAGTCAAGATGTTGACATTTCATGCTGTAATTTCATTAAAGAAAAGCCATCCATTGAAGTTTTTTTTAGATTTATGCTTCTTCTGTGTTAAATGTGTATCTTGTTGAGTGGTGGTCTCCTTTATTTCATTTTTTTAGAAGACAAATTTGTAATTGCCATAGCTCTGCCTTGATAGCTTTTGAACCCAGTTTTTGTGATGGCTAAATGATACACAGTTGTATTTTTTATTTTCTTATGTTTGTTTTGAATTGGACCCAAGTATGTTTACTTTCTTTTGTGGCGCTTAATGAATAAGTTCATAAAATCAAATTTAATTGTAGTTCTAAAATAGTTCTAAATTATGAATTTTTAAAAAAAGTTCCTAATGAATGAATCTTTGCTGATTTTGTTTTCTTTCACTCCTCTTCTGCCTTTATCCATAAAGACAGACAGTGCTGTGTTTTATGTCATTGTCCTGTCTGCAGCTGAGTAGTTCAGACTCTGATTATCAAAGTGAAGGAATATATTTGATTACCATTGATTCAGCTGCTCCACATTGACAGTGAAAAGGTCAGAGACGAGCTGTGGGTGGCTTTCATGGTGTGCTTCTTGAGTTAAATGAATTAGATGTAAAGCATTCTGATGTAAGTCAATGCCAAAAAGGCATTAGTGCCTCCAAAAGTGCTGCATTTGTGTGTTTTTTTAATTCAAACTTCCATGTGGTGCAGAATATTTTGTTTGATTTATAGTCCCAGTAATTGGATGAGTGCATACTTTCCCATTAAATATTTGGCTTGTGCTTTAATAAATAGGAAATACATTGACCCCTGATTACTGGTGACTAAGCTAACTTTTGTCATTGTGTTAGTTGAGCTTAAGTATTTTGCCAGTTTCATTTTGGCATAGTACAGAACATGGAACATTGTCCTTTATCCTCCCCGACCTTACAGATGATATTTATATCCACTGTTTGATATTGGTTCTGCCTGATTGGAAATTCTTCTTTTATTTTCAGAAATCTTTAGTTCTCCAATATCTTCTAAGTTGTCAGTATTGAATAGAAAAGGTAAATAAATGGGAAAACATTTAGGTGGAATATATTGTTAACCAGTAAAATAGCATGATACATATTGAATACTGCACACATTTAGGAGTGTTCCATGTAGCATGGCTGTAGTATCCTGCCTCATTTTTATAGAAAATATTGTTCATGTAAGTTCATCGTAATAGTTCTGCAAGATTTCTCTTTGATAATGCAGTCTTTTAATTGTTAGCCATACCTGAAATTGCCACATTGCTGGTGCAATTCATTAACATTGGGAAAAACTCTTAACTAAAATACAATGTAGCATCTCTGGAATATTTAGGACAAAGTTGTTCCTGGATTTTAAAATTTTCTGAATTTAATAGTTATGTTAGAATGCCTAATCATGTATGTGTGAACTAGAAAATACTGTGATTCTAAATATTTTATAACTCATATGTTTCAGGAAAATATTATAAAGCAGAATGAAACATTGGTTTACCTATCCTAATACGCTATCTTCAATGTCTCAATTCTGAAAGAAAGGGTCTGCCCATATTTCTGAACAAGTGTTTCCGAACAGCATATTTTCTAACTGAGAGATAACAGTGTGATACAAGTAAATGTTACATGTTTGAACTTTTTGTTTCATAGGCAGCTTTTGCAGACTCTCCAGCATGTTTTGTAAACAGACTTATATAACCATTTCTATCTTATAAAATATTTTGTGCTGCTTTTTCAGGAACAAAAATCAGTGATTTTAATTTTAAGTCATGAATTAAATTGTATTCTGTGAATCAGTTGGGCTTGTGACATTGTATTCTTAATGTATATGTGGCATTTGATGTAGATAACAGGACAATACTCCAATTTTGCTTATTTATTATTTAGATAATATATTGCTGTTGGCTCGTTACAGCTGCCTCTCACAGTATCCATGAATAGAAACTAATGATTAAGTTTAGAGAAGTCAACTGACCTATTTGTGGTACAGTGCACTAATTGGAACTCACTCGTAAATAAGCCTTGCAATAAGTACAAAAACTGTAGCATTTGATTTTGTTCATTGCTTTGCCTCCAATCTATACTTAACACAAATTTAGTTTTACCTCCATGAATGAAATTGGTTCGCATGGAAAGATAAAATGTTGGAGTTGTACCACCAGAGTAGATACATGATTGATGGCAGGTGTGGATCTGATGGGCTGAAGTGCCTCTTTCTATGCTGTAATATTTTGTGATTCCATTGTTTACCATATTAAATGCATCATTTTGTGTATATAGTTAGTGACCACACATTTATGTTCTTACTTTGTACCTTGAATGTGAAAACATGGTAAACATCATCACCTTTGTTTTGCTGAAGGTCTCTTGATTCTATTAGGAAAAAAAGTACAGCACTAAAATTGATTTATCTTCAATACTTGAATTCTATCTGTGAGTTTTCATCCTTAAAATACATTGTATTTTAATTCTTTACATTATTAAATAGCCTTTCCTATATTTCAAGGCACTGAATTTGGCTGACGTATGCTATTCCAGTGGCACAGTCAGTAGTCTAATTAGTTAAATCGCCAAAATGTGTCTGGATTTGTGTATTGGGAGGTAACTTTCCCGCAGCGTTAGTACTGATCATGAGAATTAGTCTTGGAGTTCTCAAGCTATGGTCAGAAATTATTGACCAGGATTAATCTTTGTAATCAAATAGACACATGTTGCAGCTTGGATAAGCACACACATGAAGACTGATCAATTGAATTACTTAAAAAAGAATTGTGTTCCTTTCAAACCTACCTCAACATAGATCTGCATGTTCAGGAGCCGGGGAGGAATTTTGGGAAAAAAACAAAACTTATGTAATGGACAGATGATTATTAAGTCATATTATGATTATTATGATTAAGTCATAACTTAAATATGAACCAGTGATTGGTTGAAAATTAGTTCTAGGTTAAAAATTTATTTTTGCTACTGTTGGGTTTAGTTGGCTTCTATTGGGGTTACTACTAATTATTTGAAACCTCATATGCACGAACCCTGCTGCCAAGAATAAAAAGGTATCTCTTGGCTACACTAGTATTGTCCTGTTATGCTGAAACTCTAAGCTGCAGGTTGCATTTTTTAGTTGGTAAGAATTTACTCATGTAGTTATGTTACATATAACTGGGTAAATTGCTAGACCTTTCATAAGACTAATGTTGATAATGGCATATACTTGCAAAAGCAACTAGGCTTCCTTCACTGAATGGTATTATGGACGAAGTTTGATTTTTCGGATCATCTTGGTTTCAGTATGATACATTATTTTGCACAAATTGATTTGGTGTGACTTGAACTCATAACTTTACTGTCGTGCATGGCCCTGCAACGTGTGCTGTTGGAGTCTCCTGTATTTTTAATATCTCTTTTTCCAGTTCGATCACATTATTTTTAGTGTTTCCTAATGTTAATTTAGTTTAGAAAAATAAGAGTTGCATTTTTCTTAAATGAATAAAAAGCTAATCATTATGGTAAGGTTTATCCTTCAAATAAATATTTTAATGACAAGCATCATTGTAATCTAAATCTAAAGTGGTATGGTTATGAAGTACACGTTTACAGACGTGTTCATTTGAGGAATGGGTTTAATGTTTGTAGCCATTATTGTTTTCAGTATAGTTGAGATATTAAATTATTCCGAATATGCTATTAAACTACTTTCTTTCATGAAAGTCAGTAACTTTAAAAGATTTTCTAATTCCAAACATCTCTACAGAAAATTATAATTAAAACTTAATTAAAGTAAACCATTCATAATTTCTTACATAATTAGATAATTTTGTTAAAAATAAATGATGACAATCACTTTAGAAATCAGCAAAATGGAAAATGCCTTCTTTAAAAGAGCAGGATACTTAATACAAAGTTTATTGAATTCCTCAGGCACACAGAACGATGAATATATTTAGTGTCTGTGTAAAAGTAAATGTAAAATAATCATAGGGTACAGCATTTTGATAATTAGGGAACAGCTTGAAATAGTTTGTCACTGTACTAATTATGAGGTCAAATTTTGGGATTACCTAAGTAGTTTCATTATCCTTCATGAAACAAGGACTGGTTTGTCATGTTCACCTGCCTGATGAAAAATACATGTCACTTCAGTTTGGCAGTGAAATCAGTCGTATATTGGAATTGGCTCTCAGAAATATTATGTATAGCCTGAAGGGATTTTACTGCATCAGCATAGATTTAGCAATTTTATTCCCGGTCTTGTTATTTGAAAGGCCCTGAGAGTGATATATATCTAGGAACATTGCAATGATGTAGAAAGCAACTAAATAAGCTGTACGGTTAGATGAGTGTATGAATACTTGTCCTACAATAGCTTATCATTTACTTAACAAAGGAATGAAGAATATTCATGGGTTTTCAGAGTGACCCATTACATTATTTTGAATGCTGCTTGAAGGTTAAAAATCATAAAAACAAAATTGAGTATGAAGGTACACAATTCATTAAACATTTCCTTAGGTATTCTTTTGTTTTCAAAGGCTTTTTGAAAAGAATGAGACCATTGAAGAGTAAAGAGATGAAAATTAATGTGCATTTCTTTGTTGCAGCATTAAGCTTCCTTTGTTGTAATATAGAATACAGATCCAGTATCTGCGTTTAATTTTATTACGATATTCAAAGCTGCAGCAGACATGTTCATTTATTTATGGATTAGTGGTGCTGGAAGAGCACAGCAGTTCAGGCAGCATCCGAGGGGCAGTACTGCTCCTTGGATGCTGCATGAACTGCTGTGCTCTTCCAGCATCACTAATCCAGAATCTGGTTTCCAGCATCTGCAGTCATTGTTTTTACCATGTTCATTTATTTAACCAATTTGACATTGGCTACGCAGAAATTCTTCAGATCTTAACATACATTTGATTTTCTTGTTGTTTTTCTATTCTGTCATTTATTAATTGTATGCATATTTCCTTACATTGAATATTGCTTTAATTTTTTTCTCAGATTGTTTGAAGGATCTTCACACAAGAAAGCTGAAAAGCTTAAAACTCTTTTTTGTTATTTCAGAAAAGTCACAAAAGAAAGTAAGTTCATACTACTTAGAATAAGAATAGTTCTTCTTTGAGCTTCTACAGTAAAATAAATTACAATCTCTAAAATATTTATGAATGGGCCATTTGAAATTTTATTATCTACCTTTAATATGGCATCAAATAATGTAGACTGACGTTCAAGTGCACGGTGCCAACCATGGTGTAGCATGGATTCATACTGTTGATTCCTCACCTCTGAATTTCATTCTTGACCATTGTGAAGGTTGCAAACAGATGTCAAATTTGTCTGCAGCGATGGGAAGGAAAAATAACACTCGCTCCTTCTCCTCACTCACTGCAAGTAGTTACTTTCAAGTTATTCAAAAATATCCTTATCTAAAAAGCACAGCTTTTTGATTGATCAGTTTGACACAGTAGAAGTGATATTTTTCTTTAGTACTGTATTCAAATTTGGTCCCTTTACTTGAGGAGGGATTAGTTATATGGAGACAGTTTCAAAGAGTTTTACTAAATTGATTCCAGAGATGAGTGACTTATCTTATAAAGAGAGATTGAGCAGTTTAGGCATAAATCAGAGGTTTAGAAGAATGAGAAGACATCTAATTGAGATAGTTGAGATGGTAAAGGGGTTGACAAAGTAGCTGCAGAGAGGACGTTTTCCCTTGTTGGGCAATCTAAAATTACTCCTTAACATTCAATGTTACAATCACTGAATCCCCCACTATCAATATCCTGCAGGTTGTCATTGACCAGAAACTCAACTGGTCTTTCCATATAAACACAGTGGCTGCAAGAGCAGGTTAGGAACACCACAGCAGATAACGTTCCTTCTGACTCCTGAAAGCACATCTACAAGGTACAAGTCAGAAGTGTAATGGAATTCTCCCCACTTGTGTGGATGGGTGCAGCTCCAACAATACTCAAGAAGCTTGATACTATCCAGGGCAAGGCAACCTAGTTGATAGGAATCACATCCACATGCATCCACCACCGATGCTCAGTGGCAGGAGTGTGTACTTTCGACAAGATGCACTGCAGAAATTCACCAAAGATCCTCAGACAACACTTTGCAAACCCACAACCACTTCCATCTAAGACCAGGGCAACAGATACATGGCTACACCACCACCTGCCAGTACCCCTCCAAGCCACTCACCACTGACTTTGAAATATATCACTATTCCCTCATGTCACTAGGTCAAAATCCTGAAATCCCCTCCCTCATGCCATTGTGGGTCAACCCACAGCAGGTGGACTATAGTGGTTCATGAGGGCAGCTCACCACCACCTTCTCAAGGGCAACTAGGGATGGGCAATAAATGCTGGCAAGCCAGCAATGCTCACATCCTACAAATGAATTAAACCATCTAGAATGAGAAGTGATAGTTTTAGGTTAACGGTAGTTGATTTAAAACAGATAAGGAAAAATAACTTCTTTCAACTGGTCATGAACCTGTGGAGTTCACTATCCCAGAATGTGGTGGATGCTGAGACAGATCTTTAATTAGTAACGGGTTGAATGGTAATGGAGAGCAGGCAAAAAATGGAATTGAGTGTGAGTATGATCAACTGTGGTCATGTCAAAAGGCAGAGCAGACTTGAGGGGCTAAATTGCATACTCTTGCTCGTAGTTCTTATGAAGAAAGTGACATCAACAACAAAAGTCACAACGTTTGAAATAAATAAAGACATAAAAATGATTGATCTTTGTTTTGAGATTGACCATTAATACTATTGGGGGGATAACCTCTCAGCATCAGCCAAGTTCATGGTATCACACGTGGCTTTGCTGCACAGAAGGGGAGGAAAATGTGCAGCAGAACTATAGTGTGGCAGATGAAGTTTAATCTAACTAAATGTGAGATGCTACATCTTGGTAGGGCAAATCAAGGTAAGATTTGTACACTAATGGTAAAGTCCTGGGAAGTGTTGCCAAGCAAAGAGACCTTGGAGTGCAGGTTCATAGTTTCTTGAAAGTGGAGTTGATGTTGTGAAGAAGGCATTTGGTATGCTTGCCTTTATTCATTAGTAAGTTGAATATAGGGAGTTAGGAAATCATGTTGTGGCTGTCCAGGACATTAGTTAGGCCATTTATAAAACCAACTTCCATCCTGGCCTCCCTGCTGTGGAAAAGATATTGTAAAACTTGAAAGGGTTCAGAAAAGATTTAAAATGATGTTGCCAAAGTTGGAGGGGATACATTGGTGGTCACCAAAATTGGAGTTTGAGCTGTGAGGAGAGGCTGAAGCTATTTTCCCTAGCGTGTCAGAGGATGATGGGTGAGCTTTTAGAGGTTTATGTAATCATGATGGGCATGGATAGGTCTGAGGAAGGGTCACTCGATCTGGAACATTAACTCTGATTCTCTCATAGATGCTGCCAGACCTGCTGAGCTTTTCCAGCAATTTCAATTTTTGCTTCTGATTTACAACATCCACAGTTCTTGTCAGTTTTTATTTTCAATAGTCAAGGTCTTTTCCCTCTGGGTAGGGAGTCTAAAACTAGAGGGCATAGGTTTAAGGTGAGAGGGGAAAGATTTGAAAGGGATATATGGGGCAACTTTTTCACGCAGAGGGTGATGCATGAATGAAATGAGCTGCCAGAGGAAGTGAAACATAGAAGACAGGAACAAGAGGAGGCCATCCAGTCTTTGAGCCTACTCTACCATTCATCATAATCATGGTTGATCATCCAAATCAGCGGCCTAATCCTACTTTCTCCCCATAACCTTTGGTCCCATTTGCCCCAATTGCTATATCTAGCCATCCCTTGAACACATTCAGAGTTTTTATATCAACTGCTTCCTGTGGCATTGAATTCCCCAGGCCCACAGCTCTTTGGTGAAGAAGTGTCTCCTTATCTCTGTCCTAAACAGTTCACCCTGAATTGTCAGACTGTGAGCCCTGGTTCTGGATGCACCCACCATCGGGAACATCCTCTCTGCATTTGCCCTGTCTCGTCCTGTCAAAATTTTATAAGTCTCTATGAAATTCCCCCTCGCTTGTCTGAACTCCAGTGAAAATAATCCTTACCTCGTCACACTGTCTTCGTAAGACAGTCCAGCCATCCCTGGAATCAGCCTGTAAACCTTGGCTGCGCTCACTAGAGAGCAAGAGCATCCTTCCTCAGAAAATGAGACCAAAATTGAATGCAATATTCTAAATGTGGCCCCAGCAAGGCCCTATATTACTGCAACAACACATCCCTGCTCCTGTACTTGGAAACTCTCACAATGACAGCCATTTGCTGCCTTTACTGCCTGCTGCATGTATGCCTGCCTTCAGTGACCGGTGCACAAGGACACCCAGGTTCTGAAACACAGTCCCTTCTCCCAATTTACAGCCACTTAGATTGTAATCTGCCTTCTTGTTTTTGCTTCCAAAGTGAATGACCTTGTATTTATCCCAAATTTTACTGTATCTGCCATTGATTTGCCAACCTGTCCAAATCATGCTAAAGCATTTCTGCATCTTCATTACAGTTTACCCTCCCACCCAAGTTGGTGTTATCTGCAAGTTTTGAGATATTATGTTTAGTTCCCTCATCCAAATCATTACTACATTTTGTGAATAGCTGGGGTCCTAGCACTGATCCCTGTGGCATACCATTAGTTATTGCCTGCTAGTTTAAAAAGGACCCATTAATTCCTACTCTGTTTCCTCTCTGCCAACCAGTTTCTGTCTGTCTCAATACACTTCCCCCAATCCCATGAGCTTTAATCTTGTACAATAATCTCTTATGCAGGACTTTGTCAAACATCTTTCTGAATTGTTAGGTCGTCAGCATGGCTTTGTTAAGGGAAGGTCAAGCCTTACAAATTTATTAGTATTCTTTGAGGAAGTGATGAGGAGGATCAATGAGGGTAGTGCAATTGATGTTGTCTACGTGGATTTTAGTAAGGCATCTGCCGAGGTCCTACATAGCAGACTTGTCAAAAAAGAAACAGCCCATAGGATTCAGGGTAATGTGTTGAATTGGATCCAATGTTGGCTTAGTTGCAAGAAAGAAAGAGTAATGGTCAATGGCTACCCTTGCAAATGGAAAGCAGTTTCAAGTGGTGTTCAGCAGGGCTTGGTGTTGGGATCCCTGCTGTATGTCTTATATGCTAATGATTTGCACCTGAATATAGGGGACAGAATTGGGAAATTTGCAGACGACTCAAAAGTTGGCCATGTGGAGAATAGCTGTAAGCTCAGAAATGATAATGATAGGTTCCTGACGTGGGCAGGAAACTGGCAGATGGAGTTCAACTCTGAGATGTCTGTGGTCATGCATTTAAGGAGATCAAAATGAAGTGAGAGATCTGGGCGTGCAAGTGCACGGGTTGTTAAAGGTAGCTGTACAAGTAGATAAGGTGGCAAAGAAGGCATCTTTCATTGCCAGAGACCGAGATTGAGAAAGTACGGATTTAATGCTGGAACTGTATAAGACACTGGTGTGCAGTTCTGGTCAGCGTACTACAAGAAGGATGTAATTGCTCTGGAGAAAGTGAAGAGAAGATTTACTAGAATGTTACTAGGGCTGGCATATTGCAGCTTTGAGGAGACATCGGAGAGGTTGGTGTTGCTTTCCTTGAACAGAGAAGGCTGAGGGGTCAACATGATTGAGATGTACAAAATTATAAGGGGTAGAGGTAGAGTAGACCGAAAGAACCTGTTTCCCTTGGCAGAGAGTTCAAAAGCCAGTACTCATAGATTCAAGCTAAGTGACAGAAGGATAATTAGAGGGGATGTGAGGAAAACGTTTTTATGGAGAGGGTGGTGGGTGTCTGGGATTCGCTGTAAAGTGCGGGTTATGGACTGTGAGGAGGAAGATAGGATTAGAAGGGGCATTTGGGTGTCTTTGGGTCGGCACAAACAAGGTGGACTGAATGACCCCCTTCTGTGCTGTATCATTTCTATGGTTCTGTCTTTTTGAAAGACAGAATGGTGCCAATGCTATTGTTTCATCAGGCATGTGAACAGGAGACTTTTGCAGTTACTTCCAAACATCCTCTCATGTTAATTAAATTACTTCTCATCAATGAAACAGAACATTATCATTTGCTTCAAATGTACTGTGAACCCTTTGGAGTCTCCTGTAATATTGGGATTAGTAATTAATGCACCACAAAGTTGTCTTGGAGACTTATTTCATGGAAATTAAACTCTAGCTAAACCTGTTGCTTAAGAGTTACTGATGCTCACTTTGACACAGTTGGGATTCATCCCACATGTGCTATAGCAATTTGCTGATCGCAAGTAAGGTGCTTCAGATTCAAAAATGTATGCAAGCTATTATTTAGGATGTGATATTGTCACCTTCACTTTATTAAATTTAGGGACTGCCACAGTTAATCTGCCTGAGTTCGTTGTTGTCAGCCACTCTTGTGTAGTCTGGTTGTCTACTTATTGTGGAAGCTGATTATCGACAGGCATGATTACAAGGAGCCAAGGGTATAGCAACAAAATTACCTTGTGTTCTGAATTGATGCTTTAGATACTCCTTCTGAATAGACCGAGAAATTTGGTGTGAGTTGTAAGCTGCTTTATCCATTGTAGGTAAAGTAGAGCAATGAAGAGTAATTCCATATATTTAATATACTGTTTCAAAACCAAAGAACATAAATACTAGCATGTTATCATGAGTCATTAAAATTAAAAGAAAACACAGTTTTTCTGGTCCCTGTCCCATCATGGCTTGTTTCCTTTGCAAACTTCGATTGTTCATCCTCCTGTAAGTGTTGCTGTTGGGATTTTGTACAAGCCTCTATCTGTGGCTACCATGGTGAGAAAGAGGTAGAAATACTGAGGTGTGAAGTGTTCTCCTGTATAAGCAGATGTCACTCATAAATTGTCCATCTCTGAGAGATCCTTCTTGTATTGTCATGATTTCATTGTTACTGCACTACTGGAACCTGAGTGTCTTTTGATATCACTGTGTTTGGCAATGAATGGGACTTGTAGTAAAGAAAATGTAATATACTTTTTTAAAAACATCTCTACAAACTGCAGAACACTAAATTGGATAGAACCCTACAGCAAACTCTTTGAATACTTTCGTGCATTCAGTGGAGGATAGTTGCATAATTCCAATTATGTAGAACCAAAGCCAGTTACATGCATATAGTGTCCAGGCGTGACTAAATGAGTACTTTCCTAATCATTTTTATTATGCCTGGGAAAAGTGATATCACTGTATGTAATATTTTTCTGAGATACACTCCAAATATCACCTTTTCAGCAATTTTTGTTTCCTTAATAAAAAGCTCCTTAATCTAACTTGTGCACAAATTCTTTCTGTGAAAAACAAACAAGGGGTAAACTATAACTTTTAGATTTATGGACACTTTGACGAGCTGTACTGAATTCTGCTTTGGCTCCAACTTGAGTGATATGATTCTTTATATGTAGCTGTGCTCACATTGTCACATCCTGCACCTTCTGAAAGTTGCTTTTCTGGTTACCTAATTCGGTGCAGGCAAGAGCAAAAAAGGATTGGATAGCTATGGCGAATAGCACTAACTGTGATCATGTAGTGAGCCAACTTGGACAGAATGGGGCAAGTAGCCTCTCTCTATGTTGTAACTGTACAATGGTTTTTCGTTAAATACCTATGTTCAGTTTTTTTTTAAAAGTGGAATTTGTCCAACAGTGCAATCAATATGAGCTTTTGATTGTAAAGTCAATATTGTAATAAATGTAGCATTTTAATTTGTAGAACTATCATACATGACAATTTCATGTGTTTAGATAAGTGTCTATTATTTTGGATGCCTTTGTCTTTTATTAATTTCTTTCTCTTTTTGTCTTAGAACCCACTGGCTTAGTAACATTTCAGCGACAGTGTTTACCTAACTTCCCTGAATGGGAAAGGTAAGAGGATACTACTGACCCATATTTGGGTTTAATTTAACAGGAACTTCAGTGCAGCTACCAGTATGCAGTCATCACATCGTGTTTGAGCATTGTTTTGTTTAATGTGACTCAGTTGAAAATGATTGAGGTTGTGAATAGCATGTAACGTTTGTACAACGTTTGTACACTTAGTATCTGCCATCTAGTCTAGGAAGACTTTCTGGCTGCAGCCAGAAATTGCATTCAGATTGTCCAAGTGAAGGTTAGCTCCGTCTATTACATTGTATACAATTAAATTGAGTCAGATTTGACAGTTGTTACGACCCATCTGAATTTTTGACGTTGAATAGGTTTTTGTAGCAATATAGTTTTAATGTTGATAAAATAGTTCAGATTTCAAAAGCAAATACTGTGTTTGCTGGAAAACTAATGTGAACAAAAGTACTGAAAATATTCGGTTAAACTGCCTTTGGTCTGATGATGGATTATCTACCTAAAACGTTAACTGTATCTCACTGCAAAATAGTTAATTTTCCTTGCTTCTACAGGTAAAAATCCATTATATATGAATGGCTATCCCTAAACAAAGAATTGAAGATCCCCAAAAAGCAAGCACATGGATTTAATGTGATGCAAGAAACTGTTTTTCTCCAAAGTATTGTGACTCTTTTAGTGCTTGATAAATGGATAGCCCTAAGCATGTATTTTTGAAGTTTATTGCAGAATAATGTAACTTAAAGTAGCTACCAAAGAGATAAAACTCCAGGCCTCCGGTACTATCAGAGTGCAGTTTGAATCAGTAAAGTCCATAGGAGAGAGATTCCTTCAAGGTAATGTTGCAAATGTGAGGTATGAAGTACAAACACTCACATCAGCTGAAAGGCCTTCACAAAAACATCAGACAAAGAGTCAGATTGCTAAATAAATAAGCAAGGAAAGCCAGTTGAAATCCATAAATTACTGTAGTGCATCAAATGAGAAATACTCATGGGGTGTATTGAAATACTTTCCATTATATCACATTAATGCTTTTGGTAAAATATTTTTCTGCCTTTAGCTTGAAGGCAGCTTGCTAATGGTTGATTTCAAGGAGAATGGTTGGTAGTACTATTCATGAAGATTTAAACTAATTTGGCAAGGGGATGAGTTGAGGTAAAATAGGAATGATGCACAGACAAGTCTTGAGGAGAAAGCCAGTCAGTCTAAAAGCTGAATGTATATTGCCATGTTAAGGCATAGGGGAGCATGGCAAGGCTGTATCACATTTGTTTTAATGCAAGGAACCTTGTGAGTAAGGCAGATGAGAAATTTATGAAGAAATTCTGCATGTCCAGCAGCATCTGTAAAGGGAAAGCAAAGGTAATATTTTGGTTTTGCCGTAAGAAGATTCACTGGACCCGAAACATTACCTTTGCTTTCTCTCTACAGATGCTGCCAGACCTGTGGACGACTAAAAGCAATTTGTTTTTGTTTCAGATTTCCAACATCTGCAGTTCTTTGTTTTATTGCAGATGAGTTGATAGTGTATTAGCACATGGGAATATAATATCATTGTTATCATAGAGGCTGCAGGACTGATAATTTAATATTTGTGGTACAGAACCTTCAGGCAAAAAGGGAAGAATGGCTGTAATGGAGGAGATGGTGTTGCAATGTTGATTAAGAAATTAGTTACTGCAATAGGAGGAATAAAACTTAGACCATTCTTCAAATGGGGTCATATGGGTAGACTTAAAAGCAAAAAAAGGAGCAGTCACGTTTCTAGAAGTGTGCAATAGCTCCCCAACAAGTCAGGGAGCAAAGAAGGTCAGACATATTAGGCAAGTCTCCCTAATTGAAGAGACCATAGCCAGGCAAGTGATAGAAGTGTCGAAGAGGGGAACATTTCTGTG
Source organism: Chiloscyllium plagiosum (assembly GCF_004010195.1). Lineage (NCBI taxonomy): Eukaryota > Metazoa > Chordata > Chondrichthyes > Orectolobiformes > Hemiscylliidae > Chiloscyllium > Chiloscyllium plagiosum. Next base: position 17,842,844 of record NC_057747.1, on the reverse strand, counting down.
ATAGTTATCATAACAATTCTGGGAAAGTTCAAAGATGCGCCAGAAGTTACATTTATGAATTTAAGGAAGGCTGATTTTAATGTAAGATCTGGCCATAGTGGACTAGAAGCAGTCACTTGAAGGCAAGTCTACATCACAGCAATGGGAGGCATTCAAAGTGGAAGCATAGTATGTGCAGGGCGAACATATTCCCATTAAGGTGAAGGGTAAAACCAATCAATCTAGAGATGTACAGGATTGGATAAAGGAAAAAGGGAACATTATGGCAGTGTTGTCAATCAGAAACCCCAGAGGAGTATAGAAAGTTCAGGGGATTACGTAAAAATGAAATTGAGAGAGCAAAGAAGTCTCACAAAGAAACACTGATGGTTAAAATAAAGGAAAATCCATTTTAATAAGTAAGTTGAATAAGGAAAGAGTAATGACCAAAGTGATAATGTGTATGTGCAAACAGAAGATGTAGATGAGATTTTAAATGAATATTTTGCACTAGCTATATATTCTTCTGTTCACATAGAGATGGACGATGTAAGTAAAGAGATCGGGGAGAGGGAATGTGATATGCTTAAACAAGTTAGCATTGAGAGGGAGGAGGTACTATCTACTTTAGTGAACTTAAAATTGAATAAATACCCAGATGCAGATAAAATGTGTTCCAAGTTGCTGCAGAAGGCCAAGGAGGAGATTGCAGAGGTTCTGATTAATTTTCAAATCCTCTCTAGCAAAAATAGAGAAGCAAAGAACTGAAGGGTAGTTAATGTTGGGCTATTTTTCAAGAAGGGTGGCAGGGATAGGGTGGGAAACTACAGGCCAGTGAGTCTAACATCAGTGGCAGGGAAGCAATAGGAAACAATTCTGAAGGAGATAATTAATTTCCACTTAAAGAGGCAAGGATTAATCAAGATAGCAGGGCGATCATGTCTACCAAATTTGCATGAGTTTTTTTTGAGGAAACATCTAGTTTACCTGAGGGTTTTTTTGGTTGCTGTAGTCGACATGAACTTCAAGGCTTCTGATGAGTCTTTTGTTAGAAGCTAAGAACTCATGGCATTCAGGGCAATTCAGCAAATTGTTTGCCAAATATTATTCTTATAATGAGACTAAGAGTAATGGTCAAAGTTTGCTTTTATGACTGGAAGCTTGTGTCCAGTGGTGTACCACACGATTCGATGCTGGGTCCCTTGCTGTTTGTCCTTACATTAAGGAGAGCAGGTGCTGAGTGAGGACCCAGAAGTGGATAAACTGGCAGCAGACTTGTGTGGAACCTTAAAAAAACAGTGAGAGCAGAGGCATCCTGCAGGTAGATGGACCAGTGGTGGAAGTGTTCTAACAAAATCAAAATGAGACATCACAGGACAACAGGTGGTAATTGGTGGATACTTTTCTCTCCTGTCTGTGGTTCTAGATATTGATTTAAATTAAGACCTTGAGTACAGCTGCAAAACCATAAACAGATAATTAATAGTTTAGAACTTCAAAATTGAATTTCTTCACTTGATAAAGTTAAAGAGTATTAGTTGTCTGACACAAAAAAGAATAAGCTGTTTTTATTCTATGATTTTATAGGAATGAGGGAAAAATGAAAGCAAGTGTTCATGTTCTATTCAGTTACGATATGTCTGGCAAGGTCAGGCCCATGATTTGCATATTCTGTACTATGTGGGAAACCCTAAATGCTCCTGACGGTCTGGGTGACCATGTATGCAGGAGATACCTCTGACTGGAGCAACTCAAGCTTTGGGTTTAGGAGCTTGATCAAATCTGGGACAATATGGTATATTCGTGAGGCAGAGAGGTTCATGGATAACACATTTAAGGATGTGGTTACCCTGCAACGTAAGGAAGTGCAGGTACAGGATGGATAATAGCAGCTGAGGATTCATTCATGAAAGGAGTAGATAGGTACTTTTGTAGCTGTAGACATGACTTCAAGGTGGCATGACTCTTCTCAATAGCATGCTTGCTACCTTTGTACATCACTTTATATGATGCCTTCTTGTTGTTATTCCATTTACACGCAGAACAGTTTCTCTCTATCTGTTCTATCCAGCTTGCTCATGATTTTGAAAACCTCTATCACATCATCAATCAGCCACCTTCTCTCCAAGGAGAATATTCTCAACTTCTTCAATCTATCCTCATAATTGAATTTTCTCATTCCTGTAAATATTTTTATAATTTACTTCTGCATTCTCTCCAGTGCATTCACATCCTTCCTATAATGGAGTGTCGAGAACGATACGTAATACTCCAGCTAAAATCTGAGTTATTAGGAAGACTTCTGAGGGACTGAATGTATCTGGACTTGGAGAGATAACCAGATGAGTTGGTGAGAGTTGTGCATCTGATTTAGTCTACGTGGACTTTAGCAATGTATAGTTCTGTTGGCTACACTATAGAAAGGATATGAGTGTAATAGAGAAGGTCTAGCAGAGATTTACAAAATGTTGCCTGGGCTAGATCGTTTCAGCTAAGAAGAGAAGCTCAATAGGGAGTTATTTTCCTTGGAGCAGAGAGATTTGGGGGGGGTTCCTGTTGAAAGTGAACAAAATTGAGGGGCATATATAGTGTATGTAGGATGAAGCCTTTCTTTATAGGATAAGGATCAATAACTGAGGTGTAGATCTTAGATAAGGGCAGAAGGTTTAGAGGTTAATTGAGGATTCACCCAGAAGACAGTGGGTATCTGGAACACATTGCCTGAAAGGGGAGTCAGGGTCGGAACATTGACAAATTTTAAATACTTAGAGGAGCACTTGAAATATAAAACATACAAGGTTGAGGTCCAGCTATTGGAAATAAGATCAGCACGGATGCGATGGGCTAAATCTTTTCATGCCATTAAACTCTGATTCTGCGATCTAAATTTCAGCACTGAATAGAAGACAATTGATTCAAACATTGACACAGCAGTATTATAGAGAAATGGAAATTGATCAGTGCATCATCCTATATTATTCTTTTGTTTACAGCATTCAAGTTAAATATGACATTAATAAAGGCTTGGGATTAAATAATTGATAGTTTGATGCATACAGAATAACAAGGAGCTTACAGAATGGGAGCAGGGAATAACAAGTGCTTTGTGATGCTTAGTAGTTTATTTTTAGCTTAATTTCTTCAAACACTGAAGATGAAATGCTAGCCACCTTAGTGCGGTTCTTCTCTTGCTTATGAAATAGCAATCACTGGATGTATGTTAGCTCACTGAGTTGGAAGGTTTGTTTTCAGACATTCGTTACATGACTAGGTAACATCATCAGTGATCGTCTCCGGTGAAGCATTGATGGTATGACCCGCCACTCCGTTTATAGATCTTGGTTTTTTATGGTGGGTGATGTCATTTCCAGTTCTTTTTTTCAAGGGAAGGTAGATGGGGTCTAAATTGATGTGTTTATTGATGGAGTTCTAGTTAGAATGTCAGGCCTGTAGGAACTCTCATGTGTGTCTTTGCTTTGCTTGTTCTATGATGTGTGTGTTGTCCCAGTCAAAGTGGTGTCCTTCTTTGTCTATATGACACTTTGACGGGACAACACACACATCCTCGGGCAAGTCTGAAAATAAATGTTTGAAAACAAACCCTCTAACTCATCATCAACCTGAGCTGCTACTTCTCAAAAATCAATGACAATCACTGTTTGTTTAATTAATTTTACTAAGACAGAACCCATTTTTGGCTTCTTTATTCGTAGCTTATTTGTTTAATTTGGGTTTTGGCTCTTGTGGTGAAAGTAAGTTACATGTTTCAGAGATTTGCTTTAGTGCACATATACTGGACCTTTCATCCCAACATCATCCAAGAATTTGAAATTACTGAACAGATAATTTCCAAGCTGTATATTATTGCTTAGAAAGCGCATTAACTTTGAGTTTCCAAACATTTTGACTAATCAACATGACCTTTTCAATGCAAAGAAGAAAAATATCATAATTAAAACTATATGCAAACACACTCATGGTCTGGGAGATGGTGTGTGATTACAGAGCTGTTTATTTAAAAACCTGGTGCTCGACTTCATTCGTTTACTGGTTATTTACTGGTATGGACAGATGTTTGATCATTAACATGAAAAGTAATATTAGCTTTCTTTGGACAGATCTTGAATTATACTCTATTTTGCATTTTATATTATGTTAGTATCATTCCTTCCACTGTTTGTGAACATACTTAATTAACTACTGTAACTTAAAATAATGATAAAGCCCACTGGTGTCCATTTAATTGTAAAATCAATACACTGGTTAAATTTATTTCAAAACAGGAGTTAAGTTGCCCAAAAACTCAATTTCATGCTGTCTCCCATTATAAATCACTGAGTCAGCTGATAGCGTGTATCACATGCCATGAACCTGTATTTCCTCATTTATACAACTGAGAGCTCAAGTGAACTCTACCAAAATCTCCTCTAATATACCACGAAAATGTGTGGTTGAAGTTCTGCTGTGATCAGGTAAATTGTGTTAACAATTAAAGCAATTATTTGGAAATAAATTGTACTGAATAGCTTCTGTGATTTAAAACCTATTGATTTTACAGTATTATTAAATATGTTGACCACAATTCTAGCTTTTGAATAATTTAAGTTTCCAGCAAATTTACTTGTCAATAGTATATTTTCCTTTATCTCATTTGAAAGAAGTAAAACAAATAGTGATAGTTTGGTCCTCCTGTCAGGGTTAACGTCTACCACTGAGGCTCTACTGTTAATTTGGGACCTAAGGACAAATTTATTTTCATTGGTCTGACCAGTAAGTTTATTAGGAGAAAGTGAGGACTGCAGATGCTGGAGATCAGAGCTGAAAAATGCGTTGCTGGAAAAGCGCAGCAGGTCAGGCAGCATCAAAGGAGCAGGAGAATCGACGTTTCGGGCATAAGCCCTTCTTCAGGAATGAGGAGGGTGTGCCAAGCAGGCTAAGATAAAAGGTAGGAAGGAGGGACTTGGGGAGGGGCGTTGGGAATGCGATAGGTGGAAGGAGGTTAAGGTGAGGGTGATAGGCCGGAGAGGAGGTGGGGGCGGAGAGGTCGGGAAGAAGATTGCAGGTCAAGAAGGCGGTGCTGAGTCCGAAGTTTGGGACTGAGAAGCCTATCACCCTCACCTTAACCTCCTTCTACCTATCGCATTCCCAATGCCCCTCCCCCAAGTCCCTCTTCCCTATCTTTTATCTTAGCCTGCTTGGCACATCCTCCTCCTTCCTGAAGAAGGGCTTATGCCCGAAACGTTGATTTTCCTGCTCCTTTGATGCTGCCTGACCTGCGCTTTTCCAGCAACACATTTTTCGCCAGTAAGTTTATTGCAGATCATTGCCCTCTGAAAATTCATACCTTGAACAATAAGAATGCTCATTGCCATGAATGTAATTGTTATGTAGGATGTAAACTTTTACTAATAATTTATTAAGGTAACACAGCTCTGACAGTATGTTACGATTCAAAGTTGGAGTTTCAAGGTTCTGCAGGACTCAGTTTTTCTTATTCTGACGAGCTTCCTTATTTTTTGAAGTAGATAGTTTATCCATGTTTAATTTAAACTGACTGGATAGTTAGAATTTCATGCCTGCATTTCAGCTGACAAATGTACAAAGTATAAAGACTTGGAGTATTAGATTTACACAGTTAAATTTTCTTACCTATATTAATATTTTTTTACAAATTTTGCTATCAAAAAGAAAATGGAGACAAATGTTAAACTGATTAAACTGATTTGCATTTATTAACTGAATGGTATGTTTTTAACCCGAAATATTGACTTCTGCACCTCCTGATGCTACCCAGTTTGCTATGTTCTTCCAGCCTCTTGCTTGTCTACCTTGGATTCCAGCATCTGCAGTTTTTTTTTGTCTCTAACCAAGTTTGTACCAATGCGAAGTCTCTTCCAAGGATGCCCACTTTGAAGAAGTTCTCTGCCTCCCTCAGACAGCAGTCCTGAAGGAGGGTTATACTTGAAACATTGACTTCTCCATTTCCTGATGCTGCCTGGCTTCCTGTGTTCTTCCAGCCTCCTGTGTGTTTAACTTAAGGGCAATGCTTTTGTCACCACTTCAGCACTGGAGGCAGGTGATGATGGGTAGTAATGCCTCTGGACTCATAATGAAGAACACCAGCATAAAGTTCTGAGAGGAGTGGTGTGACACATTAGTAGTGACTCTGCCTCAGGACCAGAATGTCCAGGTTCAAGTTCAGGCTGCCCTAGATGAAATCCAAGAGAACTGCAAATGCTGTAAATCAGAGACAAAAGTAGAAATTGTTGGAAAAGCTCAGCAAGTCTGGCAGCGTTTGGAGAGAAATCATAGTTAACATTTTTATGTCCAGTGACCCTACCTCAGCATGCCCAGAGACATGTTATGACATGTTCAAACATGTTTACTCAAAAATGCATTTGCTGTCTATAATTAGCCTGGCATTTTTGACAATAATAATGATTAAGTTAAATCATTCGAAAGCATTTTAAATTTATATAATTTGTCAGGTTCTTAAAGAAGAAGTAATTTCTAATTTCATGAATATGGACTGGTAACCTTCATGAATTTTGAACGATATCATTTGAAATAGATAATATATCACTTTGTTAAGAAGTTAGGAAAAGAAAGATAGTTCCATTGGGAATTAATTCTTTGCTAAATAAAAATGCAGTACTATCAATAAACAATGAGCAAGGTTGTATAACCGTTTTAATATAGATCAAAATAATTAATTGAGTATTCTAGAAGAATGCTGAAATCAGTTTTTAAGAGATTTGTTCTTGGGATTTTTGTGTCGCTGACTAAGTTCTCACTATCCACCAATTATTTCCCTAATTGTCCTGGAACAGAATGGTGATGAGCTTCCTCCTTGAACCCTGCAGTGCTAGGGTTTAGATTTACCAGCCACTGTGGTGGGATTCGAGTCCATTTTCCCAGTGCGTTAATCTTGGGCTCAGGAATACTACACCAGTGGCATTACCATGATGCTACCCTCTCCCCTGCATCCATTATAAATTTATAAAATACATTAATTTCCATTCAAGCTTTCACATAAGTTAGTTTTATTTAATTGTAATGTTTTGGTTTCAGGTCCACAAAGAAGCTGACCCGACTGCACATTACATTTGAAGGAACAATTGAAGACAATGGGCGTGGCATGCTTCAGGTATAAACAGAACAAAAAATTAAAGAAAGCCATGAAAATTTGGTGATAACCAAAATTGGTTATTGTATTTCTTGATCTAACCAAGGAGATTTGGTAGAGGAGTGGTAAGGATGCTGAATGAATAATCCAGAGCCCCCTAACTAATGCCCTGGGCTTATGGGTTTGAATTCTACCATAGCAGATGGTGAAATTCAAATCAACAAAAAAAATCTGGAATTAAAAGCTGGTCTAAAGGCAACCATGTAACCATTGTTCATTGGTGTAAATACCCAGGTAATTCACTTTAGGGAAGGAAATCTGTCATCCTTACCTGGTCAGCCATACATGTGACTCCAAACTCTCAGCAATATTGATTTTTAACTGTCCTATGAAATTACCTAGCCAAGGCAATCTGGAATAGGCAATAAGTGCTGGCCCATCCAGTGACATTCACAGACCATGAATCATTAAAACACAAAAGATTCTGGTAAAACAAAATAGTTAAAGAATATGCCATTCAATTGTCACTTCAAAGTAATTTAATAAATTTAGAGGATATTTAAAATACATGATTACAATTAGAAAGATTTTGCGATACCATATTATATAAGCATTTTAGTTTGGGCTCAATTTTTCTTGTATTTCAGTAAGTCAAATTATATCCAGGTGTTTTGCATTTTGACATGCTGAAATACTACATTCAAGTGTATGCATGAAGTATCCACGACAACAGATAAAACTCCACAGTTAAGCAACACATTATTAAGACTTTATTAGTATTGCCTGAAACGTTTTTGCATTGATACAGAACTTTGAGGAATAGCTGTCTCAGCTGTCAAGAACCTGGCATGAATACGCATCTTTGTCTCAAATATTTAGCAACTTGTGGTTGTTCGTTTGCTTGCCGAGCTGTGGGTTGTCATGTAGATGTTTCATCACCATGCTAGGTAACATCATCAGTGCGACTTCCGTGAAGTGTTGTTGTTTTACTCTGCTTGATATTTATATGATCTGAAGGTGGGTGTTGTCATTTCTGGTTTTTCTCTGCAGTATATGGGGTCTATTTCTACATGCTTGTTGATGGCATTCCGGGTTGAAAACCAAGCCTGTAGGAATTCCTGTGCATGTCTCTGGTTAGCTTGTCCTGACTATCATCTGCAGTCCTCACCTTCTCCTAGGATGGTTATGTTGTCCCAGTCAAATTGATGGCCCTCCTTGTCTGCATGCATTGAGATGAGGGAGAGTGCTGTTTTGCTGCAAATTGGTGCTCGTGTATCCGGACAGCTAGTTTGTGCCGGTCTGTCCAATGTAATGTTTATGACAATCATTACATGGGATTTTGTATATTACGTTGGTCCTATGTATTGTGGGTATTTCGTCCTTGAGTAGTTGGCATGGTGTGGCTATGGGTTGGTGTACTACCATTATTCCCAGTGGTCTTAGGAGTCTGGTTGTCATTTCTGATCTGGAGAGAGTGAGGACTGTAGATGCTGAAGATCAGAGTTGAGAGTAATTTCCTCATTTCTGATATGTTCTTGATATAGGGTAGGGTGACCACTAAATCAGGACATATAGTGTCTTCTTGGCATTGTCTGTTCGATAGGCACCAACAGACGAAGCTGTTGGGGTACCCATTATTTCTGAAGACCTTGTGTAGGTGTTCTTCCTCATTTTTGAGTAGTTCTTGTGTTTTTCAATGTGTTATAGCTTGTTTAAATGGTGTCCTGATACAGCTCTCTTTGTAGCCGTTGGGGTGATTGCTGTTGTAAAGGATTTGGTCCTTGTGAGATCCCCGTGTAACGACTGCCATAAACACTGCGTTGAACAGACCAGCAGAAAACTAGCTATGCAGATAAATGAATACCAACTAGCAGCAAAATGGCATGACCAACTCTCCCTCATCTCAGCATACACAGACAAGGAGAGCCATCAATTTGACTGGGATAATGTAACATCTAAGGACAAGCTAACTAGAGAGATGCATGGGAACTCCAAGAGGTCTGGTTTTCAACCTGTAATGCCATCAACAACCCAAAGACAAACCACTGCAAAGAAAAACCAGAAATGATAATATCCACTTTCACAGAACAGATCATATAAATGTCAAGTGGAGTAGAACAACAACACTTCATGGAAGTCATGTTGATGATGTTACCTAGCATAATGATGAAAGATCTCCAGCTCCAACATCCGCATCCACAACCCGAGCGATAAATTTTTACAAAAATGTAGCAATTTTTATGGTGCTGCTCCACTAATAATCATGTACAGGTCTCCTCCACAGTATTTTTGATTGAAGGCATCGAGCAATGCACCTCGAATTTGAAATTGATTAACAATTCCGAGCTTTGGATCCCAAGATGCTTTTTTATAACCCTTTTCTGGTTATTACATGGCAGCAACACAGTGCACTGAGAGACTAATTTTTAAATTGACAGGGTAACCTTTTCCAAGAGCATGTGGGTAGATTATTAGAACAGCCTGAATGCTGTCCAGTTGCCTGTGGCTTGTGGTCAACTTAAAGGTCTACCAGCAAATGCACTAAGTGTGCTGTTTGAGCTACCCTGCAAAGTTATCTGCTGAGGCAAAAATCAAAGGTTGTTGTCAACATGATATCTTTTATTTTTAAAAAGTCATATCATTCCACCACCAAGTGGTTGACATATCAAGGCTTAATGTTTTTATTAGGAGGACGGGTCAGTGCAGAGAGAAATGGAATCGAGGACAATGCTGGTAAAATTACTGTCTAATTCTAGCAAGCAAAGGAGATGTAAACAGTTGGAAAATGCACAGCCATGTGACACTAGTGAGTTCACTAAATTCGCTTAACCATAAAGCCCTACTGGGGAGAATGTACAATCTCAATACTCCTTGGGGACGTGCTTCTTCTAAAACAAATCAAGTAGTTCTCAGGCGAGCAGCTTTTCTACAACATTAAAAAGGATGAGCTTTTAATGGTTATTACCTTAAAAGTCTTTAGAAATTACTTTAATGTTTGGTTATAATTATAGATTCATCATCCTTGAACAGCGGTTATTTCAAAGCACATGCAAATTGGTGAAGGAAATAAATAAGAACAAAATTAAAGATTTGAAATAACTATTTAACCTGTCTGGTTTAATATTGTGATTGAAAATGGAAAATAAGCACTTCTACAGTTGCCGAGGGGGACAATTAGATTAGCATCTGAATAATGCAATGTTTTTTAAGAGTGCATTCTGCATGTTGCAAATTGAAATGAATTACAGGTATGTGAAGATGCTAGTAGTCATTGAAAGAGTCTACTTAAAATCTTAACCCTGAGGCAGCTCCTATCATTTCTCCACTTCATTTTAACATGCTTGAAGGAGCTGCAATGGCAGCTGTCATCTGGCAAGTCGGACACTAGAGCAAAGCTCTGATGGGATCGCAGCCTCATCTCGCTCTTTCATTTCTTTCTCTATTAAATTTGTAAAGAGCTTTTAAAGACTCCGTGGCTTTCAAAATGACAACATAAGAATTGATTTGCAAAAGTTCAGATTTGATCTGAACTTCAGAAGTGTGATTTGGCCAATTAACCCGAACAATTTTAAAATTACAGACTTATTGATTTGGTATTCAATATGAGGAGACATTTCTTTTTGATGTTTATTCAGAATGGTATACTTATGTTCACGACAGTAACAGTGTCGTAGTGCCTTCAGTTTTGATCTTAGTGTGCGATCCTTCCTACCCCCACAAATTCCCAAGCTTAGTTATGCCACATAGATTTTCAAGCCTGAAAAGACAGAAAAATATGCATCAGGATGCAAAATAAAATGAGCAAAATTCCAGAGCTAATTTCCAGACCATTGAACATAATATCTAATTTCAGACAGATGTAAGGTGATGCATTTTGGAGGATCAAACTCAGGTGCAAATTATACAAAAAATGGCAGAACCCTTCGGAGCATTGACATACAGAGGAATCTGGGTGTACAGAACTTCAATTCCCTAAAATCAACAACACAGGTGGATAAGGTGGTCAACAACGCATACAGCATGCTTGCCTTCCTCAGCTAGGGCATCGAATGTAGAACTTAGCAAGTTATGTTACAGCTGCATAGAACTTTTAATTCGGCCATATTTGTAATTTTGCATGCAGTTCTGGTCGCCACACTACCAGAAGGACATGGATACTTTGGAGAGGGTGCACAGGTTTACCAGGATGTTGCCAGATCTGGAAGGTTTTAGTTATGAGGAGAGCTTGGATAAACTCACCGGAAAGACTGGGCAACCTGACAGGTCTACAAAATTGAGAGGCACAGATGAGGTGGATAGAGGCTTTTTCCTCTGGTACAAAGATCAACTACAAGATGGCCCAGGTTCAAGGGAGAGGGAGAAGGTTTTGTGGGGGGGTGGCGGGGAAGTGTGGGAACGTTTTTCAAAGGGTGGTGGGTGCCTGCAATGCACTGCTAGTGGAGCTGGTAGATGTAGGCACATTAAGGCATATCTTGACAGACACATGAATGGGAGGTGAGCAGTGGTATAGAAACTGCGCATGAGCAAGTCAAAATAGGATCAAAATTGGGGCGTACCTGGTGTACCAAAGGGCCCGTTCCTATGCTGTATTGAATTGCATTATATTATATAATGGTGCAGTTTTTTAAATGCATTTTGAGAAATTGTTTCTCCTGCTTCCCTGAAGGCAATGATGCTTCCTAGCATGTTTGTCATGTAGCCCCTTTTAAAGGTCCTCCAAAAGAATTTGTCATTAACAATGAAAATTGGAAATCTTCCAGAACAGCGAGTTTTGAGAAGATTTGTAGCTCAGGTTGAGGTTCTGGATGTAAGTTTGCTTGCTGATCTTCCAAAACAATGCTGAAGTTCCATTGAGTATCACATTAGAGATATGTGGTGAGCTTGAAGTAAACAAGACAAATAATGTTTTTGTTGGAAGCAAAGTTAAATTCTGCTGTTTATTGATTCACTTCAATCTTGTTCAATATATAATGCTGTTCACAGCAAATGTTTGTGCATAAGAACCTTTTTTAGTACTTATTGTAAAAAACATTTTTAGATGTTTTATTTAATCTATTTTTTTAATCAGTATGTTCAGAGATGTTAATACACATCTCTGGAGCAGGTGGAGCTAGAACGTGTAATCCTCCTGGTCAGTGGTAGAGACACAACAACTGCACCGACAAGGGGCCCTCCAAAATAGTGGGGAGATTTGAATCACAGGTGCACCCTCACATCTATAATAGGAATTCAGAAATAGCAGAGGATGGTTTCAATCCACTGACCTCTGGGTTATGGGCTCCCACTCTGCTACTTAGAGTCATAGAGATGTACAGCATGGAAACAGACTCTTCGGTCCAACCCATCCATGCCGACCAGATATCCCAACCCAATCTAGTCCCACCTGCCAGCACCCGGCCCATATCCCTCCAAACCCTTCCTATTCATATACCCATCCAGATGCCTCTTAAATGTTGCAATTGTACCAGCCTCCACCACTTCCTCTGGCAGCTCATTCCATACATGTACCACTCTCTGTGTGAAAAAGTTGCCCCTTAGGTCTCTTTTATATCTTTCCCCTCTCACCCTAAACCTATGCCCTCTAGTTCTGGACTTCCCGACCCCAGGGAAAAGACTTTGCCTATTTACCCTATCCATGCCCTCATAATTTTGTAAACCTCTATAAGGTCACCCCTCAGCCTCAGACGCTCCAGGGAAAACCACCCCAGCCTGTTCAGCCTCTCTCTATAGCTTAAATCCTCCAACCCTGGCAACATCCTTGTAAATCTTTTCTGAACCCTTTCAAGTTTCACAACATCTTTCGGATAGGGAGGAGACCAGAATTGCACGCAGTATTCCAACAGTAGCCTATCCAATGTCCTGTACAGCGGCAACATGACCTCCCAATGCCTGTACTCAATACTCTGACCAATAAAGGAAAGCACACCAAACGCTGCCTTCACTGCATACCAAACGCCGCCTTCACTATCCTATCTACCTGCGACTTCACTTTCAAGGAACTATGAACCTGCACTCCAAGGTCTCTTTGTTTGGCAACACTCCCTAGGACCTTACCATTAAGTGTATAAGTCCTACTAATATTTGCTTTCCCAAAATTCAGCACCTCGCTTTTATCTGAATTAAACTCCATCTGCCACTTCTTAGCCCATTGGCCCATCTCGTCAAGATCCTGTTGTAATCTGAGGTAATCCTCTTCACTGTCCACTACACCTCCAATTTTGGTGTCATCTGCAAATTTACTAACCGTACCTCTTATGCTCGCATCCAAATCATTTATGTAAATGACAAAAAGTAGAGGACCTAGCACCAATCCTTGTGGCACTCCATTGGCCACAGGCCTCCAGTCTGAAAAACAACCCTCCACCACCACCCTCTGCCTTCTACCTTTGAGCCAGTTCTGTATCCAAAATGGCTGGTTCTCCCTGTATTCCGTGATATCTAACGTTGCTAATCAGTCTCCCATGGGGAACCTTGTCGACTGCCTCACTGAAGTCCATTTTGCTCACATCTACCGCTCTGCCCTCATCAATCCTCTTTGTTACTTTTTCAAAAAACTCAATCAAGTTTGTGAGACATGATTTCCCACGCACAAAGCCATGTTGACTATCTCTAATTAGTCCTTGCCTTTCCAAATACACGTACATCCTGTCCCTCAGGATTCCCTCCAACAACTTGCCCACCACCGACGTCAGGCTCACTGGTCGATATCTCTCTAAACCCTTCCTATTTATCTACCCATCCAGATACGTTTTAAATGTTGTAATTGTACCAGCCTTCACCACTTCCTCTGGCTGTTCATTCCATACATGCACTATCTTCTATCATTTGTTTGGTCATTTGGAGGAGCAGTGTAGATATACTGGTAATTTGTTTGAAATTTTGGAACAATTTTACTGGTTTTGAAATCTTTCCACAATATTTGACTATATCATGAAGTATTTTTCTACTTTCCCACTTCCTGATTCTCTGTATAATTAGCTGATGGATCAATCCCCAAACCTCTGCCATTACGTCTCCAAAACCTAGGAAGGACAAACTAATGGGTCACGGTGACTCCAGAAAATTGTGACTATTTGTGTAGCTGGTTTGTTGCAATAACTAAACTGATGTGTTTCAGGGAAGGGAACCAGTAATTTACCTATTGAATATAAATTGTGCTTAATAGCCTTTTTAAATAGTAATCTGTATATATACGCCTAATTGACGTATGCTGGTTTGAGTAGTTAACATGCAAATAACCAAATTAATTAGTGTTTTAATGTGCATATTACATGAAATGTAGGATTGTGTCTATGAAAGTGGAAATATTCTATGAAACAAGGGTACTTGTCTTGTCTTTTTGCTCAAAGGAATGGGGTAAAATCTATTTTTAATAATTAATATAAATATTAGTAAATATTCTTAAATAAAAATTTTAAAAATTTCTTGACAATTTAACTTACAGTTCTGCACCTGTCTGACAGTACATGTGAATTCTGCCAGTGAAAATTATTTCATTTTCTGCAAAAATGTATACAGTCTGTTTTGGTATTTTGTTTATGGCATTTTTTTAGATTTTTATGCAATGTGCGTTCAGACTATGAAAAACAAAATGAATACAATTGAGTTGTAGGTTGTGTGAGCAATTAATGATGTTACAAAATATTAAGTATGTTAATTTATGATTGCACTACTTAAAGCAATTAATTTTTATATAGAAATCTTAAGATTCATTGAAAGGGCTACGATAAGGAAGGATTTTAGTAAATTATTTTCAACTATCCATTGGAGTTAGCTGCAGGTTGAGGTAAAGGGATCCAGTAAACTAGAAATTCAACACGGCAGGGCAAAAAGTAAATTAAGTTCAATCAACATTGCAGTGTATATAATTAACACTAATTAACTGTCATTTTGTGCTGATTTGTGTTTCCTACTGTTGGTTAACCTGTACCATTTATTTTTAATTTGTAACAGTTAATCAAATTTTCAGGTAACTGCTTTTCAACTAGACTCTGCTATCTGATGACCAGATAAGTAAAGGCAAGATGATTCTAAGTGGGACCACTTTCGATTAGCCTATGCCATTCCAGTTACCACAAGGGCAGTGTTTCTCCAGGAGAAAGTAAAATTAAATATTGAGCATAGAGAATAAAAATCATGTTGATTGAATTTTGCTATTTTGAACTTAAAACGAAGAATGGAATTTCGTTGCCAATCAGTGTGACACTAGTGTCATTGTGATGATTCCCATGCTTCCTGTTGTTGCATTCACCGCAGCCCAGAAAATGGTTTCACTTTCAAAAGTCCATCTACCAAGCAGCATCTCACAATTAAAAGACTGTTTTTCTAACACTTGTAGTCCACTCTTGGTATGAACTCAGTCAATGTATGCTCAGGTCTATAGGAAATGAGAGATTGCTATAGTGGTCATATAGATCTAGTGAAGGCCTAAAAATAAAAGAGCAAGATGCCCATTCAAATGTCATGACTTGGTTTTAATCCCTAAAGTTTAAACAAAAACTGTGCTTTCAGGTTGACTTTGCAAACAAATATGTTGGAGGTGGTGTCACACGTGCTGGCCTTGTGCAGGAAGAAATCCGTTTTTTGATAAACCCTGAACTCATTGTTTCACGGCTATTTACAGAGGCTCTGGATTATAATGAGTGTCTCATTATTACAGGTTTGTTTTCTTTCTTGCTTTTTCTTAACCCAACATTTCGAAGGTTGAAAACTGTATGAGCAACCCTTGGTTATCTCTGTAGCATTTGATGAAGTACAGTGGTAAGCTACTGAAAATTCTTGACTTCTGGTTAATTATAATTGAATATAACCCAGATTGTAGAAAACTATTATTGAAAAAGAATCTATGAATGTATTTTACATTGTTTTTTGAGTAAAGTTGTGCACTGTTAAAGATTTAAGGAAATGGATTACTTTCACAGCTGAGGACATTCTTGAGGACCACTATTAGTTTAGATTTTCTACAGTGTGGAAACAGGCCCTTTGGCCCAACCAGTCCACACCGACCCTCCGAAGACCATGAGACATAGGAGTGGAAAAGTAAGACCATTCGGCCCATCGAGTCCACTCCGCCATTCAATCATGGCTGATGGGCATTTCAACTCCACTTACCCGCATTCTCCCCATAGCCCTTAATTTCTTGTGACATCAAGAATTTATCAATCTCTGCCTTGAAGACATTTAGCGTCCCAGCCTCCACTGCACACCGCGGCAATGAATTCCACAGGCCCACCACTCTCTGGCTGAAGAAATGTCTCCGCATTTCTGTTCTGAATTTACCCCTTCTAATTCTAAAGCTATGTCCACGGGTCCTAGTCTCCTCGCCTAACGGAAACAATTTCCTAGCGTCTACCCTTTCCAAGCCATGTATTATCTTGTAAGTTTCTATTAGATCTCCCCTTAATCTTCTAAACTCCAATGAATACAATCCTAGGATCCTCAGCCATTCCTTATATGTTAAACCTACCATTCCAGGGATCATCCGTGTGAATCTCCGCTGGACACGCTCCAGTGCTAGTATGTCCTTCCTGAGGTGTGGGGACCAAAACTGGACACAGTACTCCAAATGGGGCCTAACCAGAGCTTTATAAAGTCTCAGTAGCACAACGGTGCTTTTATATTCCAACCCTCTTGAGATAAATGACATTACTTTTGCTTTCTTAATCACAGACTCAACTTGCATGTTTATCTTTAGAGAATCCTCGACTAGCACTCCCAGATCACTTTGTACTTTGGCTTTATGAATTTTCTCACCCTTTAGAGAACCTCGACTAGCACTCCCAGATCACTTTGTACTTTGGCTTTATGAATTTTCTCACCGTTTAGAAAGTAGTCCATGCTTGTATTCTTTTTTCCAAAGTGCAAGACCTCACATTTGCTCACATTGAATTCTATCAGCCATTTCCTGGACCACTCTCCCAAACTGTCTAGATCCTTCTGCAGCCTCCCCACTTCCTCAATACTACCTGCCTGTCCACCTAACTTCGTATCATTGGCAAAC
>NC_057747.1:17819336-17823657 GCF_004010195.1 Chiloscyllium plagiosum | reverse complement strand
TGTTTAACTGCCAGTCCTGACCCCCCTGCAACCACATCTCTGTGATGCTACCACATCATAATCATTCACGATGATCTGTGCCATTAGTTCGTCTGCTTTGTTATGAATGCTATGAGCATTCAGGTAAAGTGCCTTAATGCTAACTTTCTTATCATTAGAGATATTGGAAGTCATAAGATGTCCTAAGTTATCCTTCCTTTTTGCTGCATTCCCAATCTGCCTCAAGTTTAAATCCGCCTGCACACATGCTATCGTGCTGCTTTTCATTCCATTTAACTCCATACTCCCTGTCGCTTTCACTTTCTCTTCCCCCCAACTCAGAAGTTTAAATTCCTAATGACCACCCTATTTATCCTCTTCGCTAGAAGATTGGTACCTGATCGGTTCAGGTGGAGATTGTCCCAGCAGTATAGATCCCCTTGGTTCCAAAACTAATGCCAATGCCCCATGAAGTGGAATCCCTCTTTCCCACACCAATCCCTTAGCCACGTGTTTACTTCCCTAATTTTCTTATCCCTATGCCAATTGGCACGTAATCCGGAGATTATGACCCTTGAGGACCTGTACTTCAATTTCCTTCCTCGTGCTTGATAATCTCCAAACAGGTCCTCCACCCTAGCTTTGCCTATGTTGTTAGTCCCAACATGGACCACAACAACTGGATCCTCCCCCTCCCGCTCCAATATCCTTTCAAGCTGGTCGGAGATGTCCCGCACCCTGTCACCGGGCAGGCAACACACCGTGCGAGACTCCCGATCTGGCTTGCAAAGGGTACTATCTGTCCCCCTAATTATAGAATCCCCTATAACAACTACTTGTCTTTTTTCTCCCCCCTTTTGAATGGCCTTCTGCACCATGGTACCGTGGTCAGCTGGCTCATCCTGTCCAGAGTCCTTTTCCTCATTCGTACAGTAAGAGTTACCCACCTAGACCCATTTCCCTCTGACTAATGCATCTAACACTGTGGGCAATTTAGCATGGCCAATTCACCTGACCTGCACATCTTCGAATTGTGGGAGGAAACCAGAGCACCCAGAGGAAACCCACACAGACATGGGGAGAATGTGCAAACTTAATACTAACATTTTTGAAAATTGCATTTTCTATTACATATTACTTACTGCATTATGTTTTTTTTTAACTCTTACATTTCTGTGGTGTTCAAGAGTCTTTGCTATGTGTTTACAAGTGGTTTTCTGATTAATGTTTATCTATAAGTTGTATATATTTTAGAAAAATATGTTAATAGATTCACTTGTGTATTTATTTGACTTTTTTTTGATTTACATTTGTGTTCAAATTGTTAGGCATCTAATGGGCTGCCAACTGACAACCTGCTTTCTAATAGACACTACCTCTCCGCCACAACTTGGAGAAGATGTAAAATAATAGGAATGAAATGACTCCACGTTAGCATACCTGTCATAAAGATTGGAAGTTGTCATAAATCCAGAAGTTTAAAAAATAATCCGCACTGAGAAAATGTCAGTTCTTGAAAAAAATCCCAATTATTTTCACAAGACATGAATGCCAGGAAAAGCATTACATAACTGAGTGCACATCCTTAAAATCCAAAGCAGCTTCTTAGAAAACCAAAAAGAGGTATTTTGGCACATTAGTTGGTTTCAATAAGAGGCCATTTCTTTCCCCACCGAATTACTCTCCAGTCTTTTATCTGTGAAAGCAGGTAATGAGTTGATTTTTGTGAATAAATCACTGCAACATTGGCTGACAAGATAGGTACCTAAAGCTAATTTGTTATGGGTTATTCCTTGGGGCTTCAAAACTGGCTGTTACTTTCAATGCTAAGTGAAGCAATGTATCTGAGGTTGATGCTATAATCAGTCACCGTTAAGTGACCAGTTTTTCCTCTGTAAGCTTGTTTTCATACAGCTTCTAGTAGTCAGCTATATTCTGGTGATTAGAGAATCTTATTTGGTACTTAATCTGATTAATTCAAACATGACTCCAATTAGATGTTGGAATTTGTAGAAACTGAATAGGGTGATAAGCATCAGTACGGTACCTGTTGTATACCTAAAACAATGCATTTCAATGAATGAAACACTTAAAACTGTGATAACATGATAACATGCTCTGTGGATAAGCATTAAAAACAAGAAATGTCAATCCCAACAAAGCAGATACTCCTAAAATACTATTTGGCAAGTTGCAGGTTTTATTAAAAATTAATGAAGGCAGTTCCAATTGGATGACATATCAGCCAATTCATAACTTTCTTGCATTTTTATCTATAATATTTTTGTTATCTCAAAGGTTATGCAGCATATCCATTGTAAATTTAAGTAAATATATCAGATGGTTTTATCAAATTATTCAAAAAGAATAATCTCTCCAGCTAGATACAGAGTAACCAATGCCAGAGGGAAGTAGATCACTTGTAACCCATCTGCTCATTGAGATTGTTAATTTGTACTATGAATTAACTAAAAGCTTGGTTTACAATCATTGCAAAATATTGGCTGCCTGCCAGGTGGAGGGCAAGTGTTGATTTTCAGAGTTCGTGCTCACAGTTACTTAATATAGACAGGCAATGATTCGTAAATAATTTAATGATAGCTTATTGGTTTGCGAAGAAGCAACAGTTTAGTATGATACATTATTTAATTAGATAAAGAAAGTATACAACCCTGACAATTGAGGATTGTTCAATGATACCAGAAGACGAGTAAGGCTGCTGGTGTGGAACGTTTCGGTCTCATTAAAATGGTGAAGGTGGCATCTTGCTATGTGGCCAAGATGTTAGGTAACTCTTCCCTCAGTCTTCCTCCTCTCTTTCTGTTCCATCTTCCTTTTGCTTGGTGGGGACTGCCTGATGAGAACTGCTGCCTACAAGGTCTGCTTGACAAGAACTTTCCTCTGCCGCAAGGACTTATTATCATATGTATAGGTATTTTTGATGTGTCAGTCAGCTATCTGAACCTTTTTTGGCCAATGGCAATGGGACAGCTGCTCATGAGTCAAGTGATCGTTGTCCCCTTGTCCACCCTCATCTGAAGATTAGTTTACCATTCTTTCAAATTCTTTTTATTAGCCTGTGGTTTTCAGTATATTTGGTGCCAGTTCGATTGTTGATGCTAGTTCAAAGAGCATCGTGACCTCCATGTTTCGTGCAATCCTTCCCTTGTTTTAAAGTGTTGAATTTTGGAAGGTTAGGTAATGTTGTAATAGCTATTAAATGAAATTCATGCTACACAGTAAATACTAGGAAAGTTCAGTTTTAAGGGACCCCAAAATTCAATTGCAAATGGGAGTAAAGGTGGCTGCTGAGACTTGCAGTCAGTCAGTTTCAACAGTGATATGTTGTAAAGCACCTTCTCAGTATGTCTCTACCATTCATTGCTGGTTAAAACAGATCAACATCTGACTGTAAAGCTTACCCTCCTTTGGATTTTTTTTTGTCTTGAGTGTATATATTATTATAAATGTCAGTTATATTCAGGGATATTGGAGTATGCATCCCCATTCCTCGTTGCTGTAAATAAATAATTATTATCGTAGATTGAATTTAAACAGACCAGAATTTTCTGAAAAGATATTAATTCCTCAATGAAATTTGATTAATTAAAATTAAGTTGTGGGAAAATATTGCTAAGTTGTTGAGAATGCTTTCTATATATGCTATATCAAGGAGCAAATCTTCTAAATTATTCAGTAGATTCAACTTTAGGAAAAAGTTATGGACTCCATTAGAATTCTGCCAAACACTTAGTGTGTGTTTTCAAGGTGGAGTTGTAACTTGGTAGTTCTTGTGAAATTACTGTATGAAATACTGTAAAATCTTAATTCTATTTATTATGCAGGTGAATATTTGAAGGACAAAATCCGTCAACATCTCAGAACATGTTCAATCTTCTGCATTAAAATGTTACAAAACTTCGTTTAATTCACACACAAGTGTGTGATAAAGTTATCTTTCCCTGATATATCACAACAGTACTTGCCTGTTAGAGTAAATATTCTTTGAATTTATAGCACTAATTGGTTCAATAATTTTAGATGATAAGATTTGGCTTGTCGTTACTCTGTATAAGAGCAAATGCTGGGTCCTCTAATTTTTGTCATTTACATAAATGATTTGAATGCGAGCATAAGAGGTACAGTTAGCAAGTTTGCAGATGACACCAAAATTGGAGATGTAGTGGACAGCGAAGAGGGTTACCTCAGATTACAAAAGGATCTTGACCAGATGGGCCACTGGGCTGAGAAGCGGCAGATGGAGTTTAATTCAGATAAATGCGAGGTGCTGCATTTTGGGAAAGCAAATCTTAGCAGGACTTATACACTTAATGGTAAAGTC
>NC_057747.1:17768400-17819165 GCF_004010195.1 Chiloscyllium plagiosum | reverse complement strand
TATAGGTTTAGGGTGAGAGGGGAAAGATATAAAAGAGACCTAAGGGACAACATTTTCACACAGAGAGTGGTACGTGTATGGAATGAGCTGGCAGAGGAAGTGGTGGAGGCTGGTACAATTGCAACATTTAAGAGGCATTTGGATGGGTATATAAATAGAAAGGGTTTGGAGGGATATGGGCCGGATGCTAGCAGATGGGACTAGATTGGGTTGGGATATCTGGTCGGTATGGACGGGTTGGACCGAAGGGTCTGTTTCCATGCTATACATCTCTATGACACTATGATAGCTCGAGCTATCTGTACAAGCAGGATGTCTCCTATGGGGAAACAAGGGTCAACATTTTACCACAGCCAAGGAAGTGTGTTAAACACAAAAGATCACTGTAGCACTATTAGAATGAGAGTGATAGGGAAAAATTATTTTTGTGGTCAGGACTAAAGTCTGAAATTGCTGAGAAGGCAGAAAATGCACAGCTCTTGCAAGAGTTCACAAGCTACCTCCATTAACACCATTGCCTTCATGGGAATAGCTAGATTTTCTGCCATGACCTTTCTATCTGCAAGGACTCCAGTCCATTTTCCCAATTCCTTTGCCTACATCACATCTGTTTGGATGATGTCACCTTCCAAAACAACACTGCTGTTATGGCTTGCTTCTTCCTGTGGTTGACAGGGCCCTCAACTGTATTTGACCCACTACCTATGCTTCCATCCTTGCCCCTTCCCATCATTCTCAACAATATGATCGGGTTTCCCTTGTCCTCACTTTTCATCCCACCAATCTCCGCATTCAAAGGATCATTCTCTACCATATCAGACAACTCCAGCAGAATGCCACCACCAAATACATCTTCCCCTCACTACCCAGTCTGTGTTTTGCAGGGATCGTTCCCTCATAGACACCCTAGACCGTTCCACAACCACCAACGCCACCCCTCCTTTCCACAGCACTTTGCCATGTAACCACAGAAGGAGCAACACCTACCTCTTCCCTCCTCCCTGCTCACCATCCAAGAGCCTAAACAGTCGTTGCTGGTAAAGCTGCATTTCATCTGTACCTCCTCCAATCTTGTGTATTGTATTTGCTGCACCCAATGTGGCTACTTTACATTGGAGAATCCAGATGCAGATTGGGCGACCACTTTGTGGAACACCTGCAATCCGTGCGCATGCAGGATCCCGACCTTAACCATAGCTGGTCATTTTAATACAGCATCCTGCCGAGGTGCCCACATTTCTATTCTCAGCACGCTGCAGTGTTCCAGTGAGTCACAGCGCAAACTGGAGGAACAACATCTCATCTTCAGACTTCTAGACTTAATATTGAGTTCAACACCTTTAAATTGTGAACGAACTCCCATTTCTTACCTTTCTTTTAGCTTATAATCATCTATCTTCCCCCCCCCCCGCACTCCCCCCGCCATTCCAGCTGCTGTTGTTTCACGTTTGGTATGGGACACATCATCATTCTGCCATTCTCACATTCCGATCACTTAATCTGAAATATCAACATCTTTTCTCCATCAGCATCCCACACCTACTACCCTCCCAGACTATGGGTCGTTCTGCTTTTACACAACAGTTGTATTCCTCTGCATCCTTACGCTATAGAAAATCACACTGTAGAAGGTCGCTAATTGAAAATCACTATACCCATTCAGTAGAAAGTGTGTGTTATAAAAACAATATCCAATCATATTCGTCAATCATATTGTAGCCAATTCGCACTGACAAAATGCATGTTATAGCTGAACGATCTGTATGGCATAAATGCTGCCCCTCCACACTTCAGCTCTGATGAAGAGTCATCTGGACTCAAAACAATAGCTTACTCTCTCTTCATAGATGTTGTCTGACCCACTGTGATCTTCAGCATTTGTTGTTTTCAGTATTGATTCCAGCATCTGCAGTAATTTGTTCCCATCTCCAAAATAAAG
Source organism: Chiloscyllium plagiosum (assembly GCF_004010195.1). Lineage (NCBI taxonomy): Eukaryota > Metazoa > Chordata > Chondrichthyes > Orectolobiformes > Hemiscylliidae > Chiloscyllium > Chiloscyllium plagiosum. The sequence continues at coordinate 17,817,226 of NC_057747.1, read as the reverse complement.
CCCTTGCTGTTTAACACTTCAGGCTTCTGGTCCCTCTATGCTTATGAGTGATGTTGCCAATTAGCAACATTAAAACTGCCTACACCTAACTGCATACATAAACAACAGTTGCTTAGCAACTGGAAGGTTTTCTGTATTAAATTTGCACAAAAAAATTTATGCTACCACTGTCCAAAGAAATTGGGTGCATACAACAACGAACGCTTAAAAGGACACTGAAGAGCTTTAATTTAAATATTTTGCTCAAAATGAAGACTCTGGCAGTTATTGTATTTTACTTAGAGCAGTGTTGATTAATCATTTTATTATTAAATCTATTTACTTTTGTTCTGCTAACATTAAGCACCATCGGTTTTTAATTAAATGTATTTTGATCATTAGGTTTTAAGTTAGTAATTTTTCCTTTAATTGTTGTTAGCACGTTTCAATCAAGCAGAATGTTGTTTATTACAATGCAGATAATTTTGAAAACCTATTTTAAAATAAAATCAAGTTATATAGCCAACTGCAGTCTTAATAATTGACGGAAAAAGAAAAAGTCATTAGAAACATAACAGCGGAAGCTATTATTTCTTGCTGCATTTTAGAAAGGAGAAATGTTAAATGTGTTAATTGCATCAGCCCTTTGTGCACTATTAAAGATCCATCTATTGCTATATAGCAATTCCACATCTACACACCTTTCGCTGGTAATATTTTATGAACTATTGGGGGGGTGGTGGGAGGTGTTTTTTTTGTTTCAGAAAGATTTAGCTGTGTGCTTTCTGTGATTTCTCATCAATGTTCAGAGTCTGAATGTTACATGCAAATAGTAAAATCGTTTTTTTTGGTTACATCAGCCATTTTTGTCAAATAATCGTTGTCGCCCATCAAGCTTTCAAGTTCTATTTTGTTTATATTTGTTTCTATTATTCAATTCAATGTACAACTTAAAGTTGAGTTTTTAACAGAAAATATCTTAAAGCGATCAGTGAATAGCCTTGGTCTAAACCTGAGCAAAAGGGCTGAATATAGGAGATGAGATCATAGTGACTGCCTTTGACATCAAACCAGTATTTGTCCGCATGTAGCATCAAGGAGCCCTTGTAGAATTGAAGTCAAGTGGGTTTCCTCCCACAGTCCAAAGATGTGCAGGTCAGGTGATTTGGCCATGTTAAATTGCCCATAGTGTTAGGTGCATCATTCAGAGGGGAGTGGGTCTGGGTAGGTTACCCTTCGGAGGCTCGGTGTGGACTTGTTGGGCCAAAGGGCCTGTTTCCACACTGTAGGGAATCTATTCTAATCTAATCTAATCAGTTGGAATAGCGGAGAACCCTCAACTGGCTGGAGTCATACTTCAAACAAAGACATATGTTGTGGTTATTGAGTTTAATCATCTCAGCCCAAGCTATTAACTACAGGAGATGGGCTACAGGAAGAATATTACTAAATTGGAGAAGGTTCAGAAAAGGAAGGTTTACCAGGATGTTGCTGGGAATAGAGGGGTTTGAGTTATAAACATAGAGTGGGACATTTTTCACTGAAGCATGGGAGGTTGAGGGGTGGCCTTTATAGATATTTATAAATTGCATTTTCCCTTGGGTGGGGGGAGTTCATATTAGGGGACATATTTTTAAGAAGAGTAAGCTTTAAAAAGGTTCCCTGTAAACCTTTCCTGCTCACGTACCTATCCAAATGTCTTTTAAATGTAGTTGTACTTGCCTATGCCACTTCCTCTGGCAGCTCCTTCCACAGTATGCACTACCCTCTTGTGAAAAAGTTGGCCCTTTGTGTCCCTTTTAAATCGTTCATACAGTTACGACATTTAAAAGATGTTTGAATAAGTACGTGAATAGGAAAAGTTTGGAGAGATCTGGGCCAAATGCAGGCAAATGGCGCTAGCTTAGCTTTGGAACATGGTCAGTGTGGACTAGTTGGACTGAAGGGTCTGTTTCCATCCTGCAAGACTCTATGACTCTATCATTTGTTTTATATATGGCTTTTGCTTCTTTATCAAAATGATTGTAGTATCCAGTTCATTACATGCCTCCACAGACAATGAAGCAAGCAGTGCCATGCATTTAGTGATGATGTGGAGGTGCAGCTGTTGGGCTGGGGTAGACAGAGTTAAAATTCTCACAACACTAGGTTATAGTCCAACAGGTTTATTTGGAAGTAAAGGTTTTGGAGCACAGTTGCTTCGTCAGGTAGCTAGTGGGGCAGGATCATAAGACGCAGAACTTATAATGAAAGATCAAAGTGTCATACAACTGACACGATGTATTGATAAACCTAGATTGCTGTTAAGTCTTTAATCACTTAGAATGGGGTTGCAGGTTTCGATGCATTAATGTGTTGTTGTGTTTCTGTTCACCGAGCTGGGAATTTGTGTTGCAGACAAATTCCCAACTCGGCAAATAGAACCACAACGAGCACCCGAGCTACAAATCTTCTCACAAACTTTGATCATTAATATGTAATCACAGAACTTGTTTCAAGTCACATTGCCGCAATAACAATAAATCTCAGCTCAGACAATGCGTTAAAAGTGTCTGTATCCCAACCTTGAGTCAGACTGATTCTATTTCCAAAGTAGAAAGTGATAAAATGTCACATGAACTGACCACCTACAGGTTGTGTGCTTTTTAAACAAAATAGAATGTATCTGCAAATGCAAATTCACCCCATAAATTTGTGTGCGCGCGCGCACATGTGAAGAAGTGAGTGTGTGTGTTTGTGTGTGTGTGTGTGTGTGTTTGTGTGTGTGTGCGCGCAAGTGTGCTTGATAGTGTGTGCATGTGTGAGGGAGTACATGCCTGTGAGAAAGTGTATGTGTGAATGTGAGTGTGTATATGCGTCTGAGAGAGAGAGAGCATGTGCATTAGAGAGTCTTTGTGAGTATGTAAGAACATGAATGTATGTATGTGTGCTTGTGTGTGTGAAGTGTATAGCGCAGTGGAGTCACCTGTAGCATGACATGAACCCATGGAAACCGAACATGGCTATCAGCCTCTGCTGGGTGACTGCGTTTTTGCGTATCCCGAAGTCCACCTTGCAGGACGTCACCCAAAGATCCAAGGCTGAATATCCTTGACCGCTGAAGTGTTCACCGACTGGGTGGGAACATCCCCATATGACGATTGTTGCGTGGTGTCCATTCATCCATTTATTGTAACATCTGCTTGGTATCACCAATGAACCATGCCTCAGGGCATTCTTGCCTGCAGCGTATAAGACAGACAACATTGACTGAGTTCATTAGTACCTGATGCACGTGGTGGGTGGTGTCCCCACATGTAATGGTGGCATCAATGTCGACACTCTGACACGTCTTGCAGTGGTTGCCACAACAGGGTTGCATAGTGTTATGGTCAATGTCGTCCTGAAGGCTGGGTAGTTTGCTGTGAACAATGATCTGTCTAAGATTTGGTGGTGGTTTAAAGGTAAGAAGTGGAGGCGTAGGGACGATATTGGCCAAGTGCTCAACCTCATAGATAATGTGTTGCAGGCTGTCAAGAACATGGCATAGTTTCTCCACTCCCGGGAAGTACTGGACAATGAAAGAGTTCCCGTGTCTGTCTCCTGAGGGGGTCATTGCGTTTCTCGCTGCGGTAAGTCAGGACTGGCGATCAATGAGTTGAACGTTCCTTCTCATCTGAACAGATCCTGTATTTGCGTAGGGCTTGTCCATAGGGGATGGCTATTTTAATATGTTTAGGGTGGAAGCTAGAGAAGTGCAGCATCATGAGGTTGGCTGTGGTAGAGTGAGATACTGAGGAGCCTTGATGGAAATGTATGTGTCCAAGAATGAGACAGATTCTAAAGAGTAGTCCGTGGTAGGTCTAATGGTGGGATGAAACTTGTTGATATCACTGTGTAGTTGTTTCAGTGACTCCTCACCATGGGTCCTGAGGAAGAAAATGTCATCAGTATATCTGGTGTATCGACTTGGTTGGAGATCTTGTGTAGCAAAGAAGTCTTGTTTGAACTTGTGCTTGAAAATGTTGGCATATTAGGGTGCAAGTTTGATCCCCATGGTTGTTCTATGTGTCTGAATGAAGAACTGGTTGTCAAAGGTGAAGACGTTTTGGTCAAGGATGAAGTGGATGAGTTGGAGGATGGTGGCTGAAGATTGGTAGTTGTTGGTATTGAGTGCTGAGGCTGCTGCAGCGATGCCGTCATTGTGGGGGATGCATGTGTAGAGTGCCAACATGTCTATTGTGACAAGGACTGGTATATTGGCAAAACCAAGCAGACGCTGCAACAACGGATGAATGGACACCGCGCAGCGATCACGATGGATGTTCCCTCCCGGTCAAGGAACTTTTCAACGGTCAAAGACTTCTGGCCTCGGATCTTTGGGCGACTGTCCTCCAAGATGGACTTCAGGATATGCAACAGTGCAGAGTTGCCGAACAGAGGCTAATAGTCAAGTTCGGTACCCATGAGGATGGCCTCAACTGAGACCTTGGGTTCACGTTACACTACAGATGATTCCACTATACTATATGCTTCACACACTCTCGCACGCACTCACATAGACCCTCTCATACACACACCCTCTCTCAGAGACACACACACCCACACCCATGTGCACACCCTCTCACAGGCATATACTTCGTCACACTCATGTGCACACTCTATCAAACACACACGCACACTCTTACTCACTCACTCTTCCACTGTCCCTCCCACCCCACTCCACCCACACACACATCCTCATGCACACACATACACACATGAATTTGTGTTTGCAGATACATTCTATTTTGTTCAAAAACCATACAGTCTGAAGGCTGTCTGTCCATGTGACATTTTATCAATTCCTGCTCTGGAAATAGAACCAGTCTGACTCAGCATTGTCTGAGCTGAGATTTCACCTTTTCGTTTATACAACCTTAAGTTATCTTCGGAATGTAACTTGAAAGAAGTTCTGAGATTTACATATAAATGAATCAAAACTTTCAACCCATTCTAAGTGATGAAAGACTTAACAGCAATCTAGGTTTATTTAATAAATCGCATCCTTTTGATCTTTTACTTTAAATTCTGAGTCCTATGATCCTGCCCCTCTACCCACCTGACAAAAGAACAGTTCTCTGAAAGCTTGTACTTTCAAATAAACCTGTTGGACTATAACCTAGTGTTTTGTGATTTTTAACTTTATGCATTTAGTGTGCAGTAAGAATCGGACATAGAGCAGTTGTGATAGCATTTGTGCCATATAGTGTTAGTCAATTGTCATCTCTAACAAGATTAAATAGTATCATCTCCTGACATTCAATGGCATTACTGTAGCTGAATCACCCACTATCAACTTTCTGCAGTTTACTATTAACCCTAAATTCATCTGTGTCAGCCACGCAATACTGCAACTTGATCTCTTTACTCCCTAAGGTCTATCCACTATCTAATAAGCAAAGGTCACAAATGTGATGGAATGCTGTCTTGCTCCAGCTGTATTTAAGAAGCTTGATAGCTTCTGGGAAAAGTAGGCACTTAATTGATTCATTGCCTCATCACTAGTGCATGGGTGGCTGAAGTATGCCATCTAAATATTGTATGTGCACGCCAAGGATTCATCAACAGCAACTCGCACGGTGGCTCAGTGGTTAGCACTGCTGCTTCACAGTGCCAGGAACCCAGGTTTGATTCCGGCCTTGGGCGACTGCCTGTGTGGAGTTTGCACGTTCTCCCCGTTTCTGTGTAGGTTTCCTCAGGGTGCTCTGGTTTTCTCCCACAATCCAAAAATGTGCAGGTTAGGTGAATTGGCCATGCTAAATTGCCTGTAGTGTAAGGTGACGGGGTAAATGTAGGGGAATGGGTCTGGGTGGGTTGTTGTTCGACGGGTCAGTGTGGACTTGTTGGGCTGAAGGGCCTGTTTCCATACTGTAGGAAATCTAATCTAAAAAAACTCCCATTGCCACAACCTGCAGAGAAGGGTGACATATAAACGGCAATATCACTACTTGCGAGTTCCGGGAAAAGTCTCACACCAACCTGGCCTATAACCATATTACCGAGCCTCACTTGTTCTGGTTCAAATCATGGAACTCACCTCCCATAGCATTCGTTCCCATGCAGACTGCAACAGCTCTGGAAGGTGCCATCTTTTCTGAGATGATTTGGAGTAGGCAATGAATGCTGACCTTCTGGGATGCCCACATCCCATGAAAAATCTTTCAAAAAGGTTATCTTGAAATTTATGTATGCGTGTCTGTGGCATGAGTAAAGAAGGTGTAAATGAGTGTGCAAAAGATTGAAATTTAATACATGGTGTTCTGATTACACCCTAGAGAAAATTTTATTCCATCCATTTTTGAAACTGTGAATGTCACAGAAATCTTCCTTCGAGCTCAAAGCACAATTTGTATTCTAAGTCAAACACTTAACTGGTTATACTCATTCAGTTTCTGTGAAGTGACTTTTTATCATTTTCAGAGATTTACAATTAATACAGACTTAGTATTATTGTGCAGCTAGGATACTAATAACCACAGATGAAGTGGTACCTTAATGGAGAAGAATATTTCATCATGCTTGTTATTCAAAGTTCAGCATATTTATTTTTGTGGGTAAAAACAATGACTGCAGATGCTGGAAACTAGATTCTGGATTAGAGTGGTGCCAGAAAAGCACAGCAGTTCAGGCAGCATCCGAGGAGCAGGAAAATCATCGTTTAAGGTAAAAGCCCTTCATCAGGAATCTATTCCTGAATAAATTCCTGATGAAGGGCTTTTGCCCGAAACATCAATTTTCCTGCTCCTCGGATGCTGCCTGAACTGCTGTGCTTTTCCAGCACCACTGTAATTCAGATATTTTTGTATCTGACTTCAGCAAATATTCCTTAATGCCCTGTATGTGTGATCTATTCATTATGTTTAGATTTGATGCATTCTGACAAAAGGCTTAATGGATCTAACTAGGTTGATATATTTGAAGAAGGACTGAACATTTCAAACAGGCATAATTAAATTTCTCTTTGATGCTGTGTTTGGAGAAGATCAGGAATAGTGCTTTGTCCAATGATAAATTTGCATCATAGCAGTGAGAAGCAAATTATTTTCTGGGCACATTAGGATTTGGGGAGGCTGATGTAAGTGCTAGCACCAGATAGGTGAATTTTAATGAATTACTGCAGTTTAATTGACATAGCTTCAGATGGCAAGAGACTGATTTTTTTTTTAATTTTGTTTTTAATGGAAGAACACTTGGAGGTTAGACTTATCTGAATAATTGGGATTTCCCAGGAAATTATTTTGAAAGACAGATTGTAGACTTCAATCGACACACATCCTACTATGTAGCAAGTCTAAACATTAATAGTATGTTTTAACAGTTTGTGTATTTTAGAGGTTTTTGCATTACTCTGAAATAATTTGTTTCATTATTTAAAAGTATTTCAAAATTCTTTTATGTTTCCATATGCTTTAATTTGGAGGTTGTCCTTGGAGAGCAGAGAAGGTCACCAGTACTTCCTTTTTTTTGCTATTGTTACTGTTCACTTAATGAAGGCATTTCTTTCCAGCTTGTCAATTTGTCAGAATTTTAAGCAGTAGAGAGCAACTGATATTTGAAGTTCACTGCCCAAAGCAGTAAATAAACATGAAGCTGGTATCAAGTTTTTCTGTCATGATTAAAATGCTTACTTTTGTTGTCAGCTAACAGGCACTAGCCTAAACAAATATTATTCATTTTGGGTGTTATGTATGGGAAGATAGGTGATATATTTGTTTAGTGGTTTAGTAACAAAAATGCAGTCATTCAGTAAACAATATAATTGCCTGCACATAAACATTAATCCTATTCATCAAATGATAGAATGAAATCTTTGTTGCATTGCCATCCTTTTCAGGTTAAAACATTATTTTTAACAAATATGAGGTTTTTTGACCTCTTTCATAGCACATGCAACTGTGATAATTTGGTCAGCCAGATTTCGAAGATGCATAAAAATCCATTGTTACAGATAGCTCTCCTATAATGCGGTAGTTGTGTTCCCTTACAAAACTGTTATAGAAGATCATGCAATGTAAATAATATGGCCTATGGGAAAAACAGGGTTGGGCCAAGCCACCAAAAATATCAGTAAAAATTGAAACAAAAGTAGTAATTAACGTAACACAAACAATAGTACAGTCTAAGTAAATCTTTAAATCCTATATTTTAATGAAATAACGCAGTAAACTTAACACTAAAATCACTGACTAGAGCACTGTGCCTTTCACGAAACTCTTCGCCAGAAAGTGCGTGAGCCGACTGACCAAGTGATGACAACTCTGAAGTCCTCAGGATTCTCCCCTGGTTTGAAATAGTTCTTCTTAACATAGCTTGAAACTGGCAATTATACTCCTAAGTTTCAAAGCTTGCAAAGCTGATCGCATTCCTGTTCTAGCTGAACACACTGAATTTGCGTTTCGTAGACAGAGGATCCTAAGGCTGAATTTTGCTATTCAGCTAGTGCCAGGGATGGAATCAAATAACAGTGAAGTGGAGTTTGCTTTATTTAAAAAAAAAGTCTGCAATTCACAAATCGCATTACAACATGGTTTATAGGAGAAGAACTACCTGTATGTTTAAGTCTCCACATCAAACTACTGAATAAATGGCATGCAGAATTTCTATTTGTCACATTTGAAATACGCATTGTCTCTGATCATCCATTTATAGACTAACATCACTCGCATAAGTTCAGAGAGTTTAAATGCAGTTTGTAAGAACCAAGGCCTAAAAGCCTTTGGTAATACCGTACTATGGATAATGAAAACAATTTAATTTTCCAGTATATAGCAGAACCTCGATTATCCTAATGAGATGAGCGGGGAGTATTTTGTTCGGATAATTGATCATTTGGGTAACCGGAAGCAAGCAGTAATTTGAGTGCTGGTTATCTGAACATTTCTTGGTTATTCGGCAATGTATGCCGTAATGCAATTTAACCATAACTGATGTTTCTTAAACGAACAGTAATTTGAGTGTTGGTTATCAAACATTTCTAGGTTATCCGCCAATACACGCCATAATGCTGTTAAACTGATAACTGAATGCTGAGTTGCCTAATGCCATTTTTACGGGACCTTGAGATCTTGTTCAGAAAATAATCGAGGTTCTACTGTGGAACACTTAAGCTTCTTGCATTCTGTCCAGTGATAGGTTGATTCTTTTGAGTCACCCCTCTCAACTAGCTAGTCAATCTCTACCAGTACAGACCAGTAAAATGGAACTATTGTACTCCGGAATCAGGGTTGGATTAAGCATGTCCTTTCCACAAATAAAAGCAGTTGGAACAGCAAGTTCGTTAGGATCTCATTCACCCCCTACAAACAGCACAAAACATCTAAAAGCTAAGCTGGAACAACAGTCAAACCTCCCTCAACACCTAGCCACACTACCATACATCAAGAACATCTCTGAAATGACAGCCAGACTACTGCGACCACTAGGACTTATAATAGCACACAAACCAACAGCCACACTCAGACAACAACTCACCAGACGAAGGACCCGATACCCAGCATGAGCAAAACTAATGTAGTGTACAAATTCCCATGCAAGGACTGCACAAAACACTATATAGGACAAACAGGAAGACCGCTAATGATCCGCATCCACGAACATCAACTAGCCACGAAACGACACGACCAGCTATCCCTAGTAGCCACACACGTAGACGACAAGCAACATGAATTTGGGACAACACTACCATTATAGGGCAAGCGAAACAAAGAACAGCCAGGGAATTTCTAGAAGCATGGCACAAACTTCATCAATAAACACATCGGCCTGGACCCAATATACCGGCCACTACAGCGGACAACTGAAACTGACAACCGGAAGCGGCAGGGACAGGCCACTATAAATGCCGGAGGAAACACCACAGAAGTGCTTCACAGGAGGCTCCCAAGCACTGAGGATGTCACCTAGACATGGGACGAAACGTTTGCAACAAAAACTTCCAGCTCGGCGAACAACCACGGCAACGAGCACCCGAGCTACAAATCTTCTCACAAACCTTGAATACACTGTATGCGGGTAATCTTCTCACAAACCTTGAATACACTGTATGCGGGTCTGTAGTGCTTCCAAGTAGGAGGCTGACAACTACCTTCTCAATGGTAATTAGGAATGGGGACAAATGCTGACCTTCAGCACCAGCACCAGAATTAATTAAAATAAAGTTTAATTGGCTAAGTTAGCTCAGACTTTCCATTTACAGGCATATTATCTTAGAGCCGATTCAAACCTTAGGAGACATTGCTTATTGCAACCTATCCCCATGCAACGATAGCTATTAAATAAGTACATCTAATGTTTGGATATTGAAAAGAAATATCAGATACCATTAATGCCATTAAAATACTTCCTTTTTTGTTATAACTCCAAATGAATGCTAATCTCACAATTCATCATGTAATTGTGTGGTATCATGACCTAAAATATTAGAATGGGAAGATGAAAAGGAGGGACAAAAATAGAAGTTATCGATATTAAATACAATTTCTGAAGAACAGACAATTTCTACCCTCTTATTTATGCAAAATCTATTACTTTATTTGTACACCGCTTTAAATCTGCAGTGCTACTGAATTGTTCTGGAAATTTTGCATGTTCCAGAAGTTGCAACAGAGAATAATGACATGGGCAGGAAATAAGCTCTACTGCTTGTATTAACTAGGCTATACTTTTTATACTTGTCTGTTGCATATCTGTTATGTGCATAATTCATATACTATTTTTGTACATCTGCATAATAGAATTTAAATCTTTTTTTCTGTGAATGTTTCTTTTCACAGTAAACAGAAGGAATCTGAATGTAAATATTCAACTAAGCAACTCAGACACAAAGTGCAGGTTGTGAAAAGTATGGTGAAAATCTTAACCTGCAATACAAAACAAATAGAAATCATAATAAAATAAAACTAACTGTTCTGTTTCATGCTGTCACTACATCAGTAGTAACTCATCAACATTTGATGTTTTTACATTGTTTTCTTCCAAGTATGAAAGCATTCTGTCAGTCTTGGCTCGCCATAGCTCTCTTGCTTCTGAATCAAGCTAGTGCTACACTTTTGGACTTGGTGTCTCATAGCTGAGCTGTTCAACCTGGCCCATCTTGTCTCTCAGGTTAATGATCCTATCTCATTGTTGAAAATAGAACAGGAAAGTTATTCTACAGACACCAGAACATATTATCTGATTCTTTATGTCAGTGGTATTTGTGGGACCTTGCTGCTCTTGTGTTTGCTGCACACATTATTGCAGTGACTATATTTCATTGGAGCACTTTGTAATATACTAAGATTGTGAAAAGTTCAATTTAAATGCACATTCTATCTTTCGTTATACAAGGAGCTCCAAACCTGTGTATCAGGCAAAACCTGTATGCAATTACCTTTCTGGTATCTGGACCTTTTCTTATACTGTTTAATGCAAACAGTGATCAATATTAGTCAATTGACAACACAGAAAATAATGTCACCAACAAAAGTGATATTGAAAAAGCCATTAAGATGTAAAATTGAAAACAATTGTTTTCCGCCTTTTTCTGAAAACACTGGGACCTACAGGAAGTAAACTGAAAATAAATGCACAGCTCCAATTAAACTTATTCTCTTTAACTGGCGAATGTGATCTGAGACAAGTTGGTAGTTGTTTTGAGCAGTTTTAAACTGGAGGGGTATCAGTAGTGAATGGTAAAATTCTGTGTGTAGATAGTAGAGGGAGCTGATGTTGACAGCTCTGTTAATGGTGATGGTCAGTGTTTTAATCTTTACCAAGCTGCTAATATTTAAGTAAATAAGCCTTATTTAAAATTTAAATATATTATGACATTTAGTTATCAAATACTTTGAGGTATTTTCAGTGGGCTGTCAGAAATCAAACATTTGTGGATCCTGAAAGTCTTAAATGTCTTTCTAGTTGCAAAGTTGAAGAGTGGATTTTATTTTTAGCAATGAACAATTTGATTTTTGTTCAGAGTGCCTGAGGAGGTATGGAGCATCATTGACCTTTTTTTAAAAAGTCATCATCTTTTCTAAATATCATTTGATTCAAAGAGATCCATCATGTAAGAAATAATTGTGAACATTTCAAGTTTTTTAAATAATTTGTCCAGTTCAATTCAGGCTGGTTTTTGCTGATGTGTGCAGCTGAATCACTGGTCAACAATTTGTCAAAAATGCCATTATCAGTAAGTGAAATTTGATGTCAACTGCAAAATCTCAAAGCTACAGTGCTTATTATTAGATTGGCAGATGCTGTTTACTTGTATAATTGTTTTTAACAAAACTCAGAACTAATGGAGTTACAAAAGTATAATCTAATCTCAAATTTGGTGCAATATCACAAATGGCAAGAAGAGAGAACCTCCAGATAATACACAAATCCCTTATGTCAGTTTTAGTATCTGTTGTTATATTCTTCATTGGTTCTGACATTCAGCATGATTAACATTTGTACAACCTTGCTTCACTTTTATCAGAGAACAAATTACTTGCAGATGAATACTTTGAAATTCTGTTTCCAGATTGTATTGTGAGCCATTGACACACTGAGCTTTGTATTATATTAGATTATATTTCTTCACATCATCTAAATTCTGTTCTGCAGAGGACATCTCATGTTGTGAAAGCAAAAATAATGAACTATCATAGGTAGCAAATGGAGTATGTAAATGGAAAAAGTATCTTTTTTTCATCATGATACTATTTCTAGTAATAGATTTTAAATAATTAACAAAAATCTTTTTGTGCTTTATAATGCTGTGATCATTTTTTGAGTGATCATGTACGATGCAAGTAAGAGAAATCAGTTTGAAGGAAAAGGAGAGAATACCTTTGAATTCCAGTGCTTTATTGAGAGAAAATAGACAAGATATTGACTTCTGAGGTGTTGATGCAGGATTTGGTAATGTCAGGATTTTGTAATGTCTTGGCTTTACTGCTTTTAGCTTTCTGAATCTTACTCTTGAGTTGCACCCTGACATAATGGCCAATATTCTTGGATGTTTCTGAGGTCAACCCCTTGGTCCATAGCAGGTAGAATCCAAGCAAAAAATCAAGACCTTAAGAATGGCAAAGACAAAGGGCAGTAATAAGAGAAATGAAACTTATTCTTTAAGTTGCTCTTAAATTGTGCAACCTGTAACTTATAATTTAATTCTGAATTGAATATTTTGTCAAACCTCCAATTTTCATATAAATAAAAGTTGTTGATTTATTATTTTGCATTTTTGTCATGTCAGATATGATTTCTAATTAGAACCTACATAATGATTTTGGCCCAGAGTCAAATTATAAGATTTAGTAATAAATTTGAAAAATATTTGCAATAGGAACTTGCAGTCCTTTAATGCTGATATAAAATTTTGTCCATATGACAGAAATGTTTGTTTTTGTCTCTTGTATCTCTAGCACCAGTGGAGAGTAACAATTAGTTCACTGCAGATCATAACTTTGCAAGGATTGAATGTTCCATATGCATTCCCATATGTCTAAGCTGATGGATAAGGCCCTGTTTTGGGGGTGTGGTAGATCATTCAGATCAATTTAAGGGTCAATGAGCAAGTTAATCAGAGTTGTCCAGGAGCAGTGGCAAAGGGGGTGGGTAATTCTGTATAACTAAAGTGTTGTTAATAGTTCTGTGGTGCTCAGAGAAGCCCCAGAAATTTTGCAGTGGTTTTATGAACTTAGGGAGTCGAGATTGTGACAGAATGTCACTGGCTCCTGGCTGCTGTGCATTTGGGACTTCAGTAAGCCTTTAGCATTTATCAGCTCAATGGAGCTGAAAGGAAGCTGTCAGGTAGCAAGCTGGCAATTAGGAAATGAAAAGCTTGTAAGTAGCAGTTGTCTGTTGCTGAAGACAACAGTTGAGGCAAATGAATGCTTGTGAGTAGAGATGTTCTGCTCAGAGCAACTAACAAGCTCAAATTGTGTTGGTGATTAGCTGTTGGAATACAATCTTGTGACTACTCTAAAGAAGAGTTGGAACAATTGGGAACTAGTAGAATTCGATGCAGTATTAGTTGGAGTGGCTTTTGAGGAAAATTGGAGGCTGGATGTTTGAAAGAGAAGAGCCAAATCTCACATGGGAGGGACAGGACTTCAAAGCATTTTTGTGATTCTGTGCTCACAGCCGTCCAGTTTGATTGCTGAGAAATACACAGGAACTGTCTTTGTAATATTTTCCATTTTGACGTACAGTTTTTGGTGTGTTCAATCACATTTCGCCTGTTAATTCATGATTATCTCCGGGCGTTAAGAGTATAAAGTAGATATTGTTCATAGCTTGCTTTGCTGGCTTGTGCATAGTAAATAGTTCTTCTGATTCTTTTGTAAAAAAGGGTTTCATCTTGTTTTATTCTGTTAGTAACTGTGATTTCAAAGCCTGTTTTAAAAAAGAGAAAAAATACAGATGTTTTCTGCTGGAAACTGGCCTGGAAAGATAATACAATTTAGTTAATGACCTAAGGACACTGTAGACAAATCATCACCAACCTGTTGCTGTGCTGAAAAGCTTGGCAGCCGGTTGGATGTTGAATTAATCAATCAAGGGAGAACTACTTTTGACCAGGATTTGACAGGAGGCAGTGTGATTCTTGGAGACTTTCAGAGACAGTGCTGCTTGGTTTTGCTCCATCTATAGTTTCTCTCCAGTTACCAAATTGTTCAAAGTTCTGAGGAAAGAATCCCAGTCAGTAAGTAAATATTTCTAGAAGTCTGTTGAAACTGTTTGCATTAACTGATGACTTTGGAATTCAAGCAAAATGTGCAGTTCTATTTGTTTGTGAACAACATGTCTTCCAAAGATTTTGTGAAGATCTGATACTAATCATTGGAAACTATTTATTGAACTGGCAAATTACAATTATTTTACTTGCAATTTAAATTTAGTTCTTATCTGCATCAGTCTGTCTGAGAGTGCGAAGGGGTTATGATCAAAGAATATTGGGCTTTAGTCTTAGATATTAAGTAGATTCCCTTGTTATTCTTAAAGTTACAATATTAGCAATAAATTAGCAATTTCTGTTAAGGTATAAACTTGATGTCCAAGATCTGTTATTTGTAAAGTCTGGTTAAGAACAATTAGGTTGTTTGGAGGGTCATTAAATGTTTTAATTTCATTGTATATTTGAGAAAAATATAAACAGAGAGTGAAAGGAGGGCAGGTAGCTAGGTTAGAGAATGGGCAGGAGGGATGACGCATCACAACTCCTCAGACTAGGAAGGAAAGTGCTAAGGGTGGAGGTGAAGCTTGGTAGCGTAAATGTTTCTGTTGTAATACTCTTAGCATTAACTCTGAAATGCTCTTGGCTGTTCTTGCTGCATCTGAAGAAAGGTCCTTGCTTATGGTATGGAATAGTTTAAATAAAGAAACATTTTCAAAGAAACGGTACCAGAATAAAGGCACATTAGTTTTGTTGGTGTGTCTGCGACATTCAATTGAATCAATTATAAGTTTGATACAGCAAGGTGTCAGATATGTAATGTGATTATACCGAGTTAAAAATCATAGCTGCCTGATGAAGGAGCAGCGCTCCGAATGTTAGTGCTTCCAAATAAACCTGTTGGATTATAACCTGGTGTTGTGTGATCTTTAACTTTGTCCACCCCAGTCCACACCGGCTCCTCCACTTCATTATTATACTGAGACAGCCTTTGAGTCCAAATGATGGTGAAGCTGCTCTAGTTGATGCTAATGTTGTTAGAGAGTGAGGTGGAAGAGAGGGCAGAAATCAACTGAATTTCAAGCTGCAGTTTGCTATCATTTTTTCGTCTTTTATAGAGTCATAGAGATGTACAGCATGGAAACAGACCCTTTGGTCCAACCCATCCATGCAGTCCAGATATCCCAACCCAATCTAGTCCTGTCAGCACCTGGCCCATATCCCTCCAAACCCTTCCTATTCATATACCCATCCAAATGCCTCTTAAATGTTGCAATTGTACCAGCCTCCACCACTTCCTATGGCAGCTCATTCCATACATATACCACCCTCTGGCCCTTAGGTCTCTTTTATATCTTTCCCCTCTCACCCTAAACCTATGCCCTTTAGTTCTGGACTCCCTGACCCCAGGGAAAAGACTTTGCCTATTTACCCTATCCATGCCCCTCATAATTCTGTAAACCTCTATTAGGGCACCCCTCAGCATCAGACGCTCTTGGGAAAACAGCCCCAGCCTGTTCAGCCTCTCCCTATAGCTCAAATCCTCCAACCCTGGCAACATCCTTGTAAATCTTTTCTGAACCCTTTCAAATTTCACAACATCTTTCCAATAGGAAGGAGACCAGAAATGCACACAATATTCCAACAGTGGCCTAACCGATGTCCTGTACAGCCGCAACATGACCTCTCAACTCCTGTACTCAATGTTCTGACCAATAAAAGAAAGCAGACCAAACGCCTTCTTCACTTCATATAGCTTACTGAATTACTAAATAGACATGGAGTTGCCACTGTAGCACCTGGCCTCCAGAACAATATTTGAAGCAAAGAATATAGATTCTGCTTGTGACTTCTCCATCTGAGTCCAACTGTGACCATTGTTCTTCTGTACTGTGAATAACCACTTAATGCTATTCCAATTCTTGCTTTTGCCTCTTATCACTCAATGTGCACTGCAGCTACATCTGCTTTTGTAGAATCTTAGAAGAGGCCATTCAACTCATTTTCACTATCCACTTGGTCCTACTCTCTGTTGTTCAGCATCTGGTGCTGTTCCTTCATGACGTCCAATTACATGTCTATTCGGAGTATCTTGTATCAAACTTTCTCAGACGGTGGCCAGTGTAAATGCATACATTTACACACAAAGTGAAGTGTACCCAAGTACGAACTCTCAGTACCATGTAACAGCTAGTTCTTTTTTGTTGACTCTGAAATGGTCATTTCTTTGTTTATATGCTACTTTTGTTAAAGCTCATTAAACTTCTAAGTCACATTATCGCCAACATTGTGTGGCAAGCAGATATTGCATCAGAAACAATAAATTGTGAACAGAAAATACGAATTGTTGAAACCAAAGGTGTTTTATTGAGCATGTAAGTATGCATAATTATTTAGAAAAATTCAATCACTGAAATGTATCCAAAGTGCACACACTGCAGATAATAAATCGTGTCAGATTTTTCTCTAAATTTGTAACAGGATGTACCTGATTTTAGTTGGTTTGTTTTGGAAGTGATTGTCTAGTTTTGTTATTTATTCAGGGGATATAAGTGTCATTGGCGAGACAATTGTTTATTCAGAATCCAAAGTTGCCATCAAAAAGGTGGTGGTGGTGTGACACTTTATTGAATCATTACAGCCTTTGTGGTACCCATAGGTATGTAAGATGGTTCCTTAATCCGGTATGAATAATGATGTGGAGGTACCGGAGTGGGACTGCGGTGGACTAAGTCTGAAGTCTCACGACACAAGGTTATAATCCAGCAGAATTATTTGAAATCACAAGCTTTCAGAGTGCTGTTCCTTTGTCAGATAAAGTGACTGTATTGGGAGTGATTTGTTTATTTGCACCATGGACATTTCCTAATGAGCAGACATGACGCAAAAGGACTTTTGTTGTTGTTTCTTGTTCCAAATCATTTTAGATTAGATTAGATTACTTACAGTGTGGAAACAGGCCCTTCGGCCCAACAAGTCCACACCGACCCGCCGAAGCGCAACCCAGCCATACCCCTACATTTACCCCTTACCTAACACTACGGGCAATTTAGCATAGCCAATTCACCTGACCTGCACATTTTTGGACTGTGGGAGGAAACCGGAGCACCCGGAGGAAACCCATGCAGACATGGGGAGAACATGCAAACTCCACACAGTCAGTTGCCTGAGGTGGGAATTGAACCCGGGTCTCTGGCGCTGTGAGGCAGCAGTGCTAACCACTGTGCCACCATGCCGCCCATTTTCTTTGGCCTTGCACCACTAACCCTGCTGTCATTTAATCTCTTCTACGTTCCATCCTATCATAGACCTTCCCTTTTTTTGTTGTTCCTCCCATCCTCTTCCCTTTCACTTGAAATCTATTGCAGTACTAACTTTTCTCAGTTCTGATGAAAGGTCATCAGACTGAAAATCAAGCCAACTGCCTTGCCTACTGGATATTTCCAGATTTATGTATTTTTCTTTCAGCATAGTATTGTTCTCATCTCCAGAATGCCTGATGTAGGGAAGGAAGGCTTTTCATTGGTAAAAGCTGCAATTTTACAACATGTTGTCTGTATATTTTAGGTACTGAGCAATACTCTGTCTATGAAGGCTATGCAGATACGTACAAATGGGTGGAGAGCTACAATGACAAGACTCTAAGGTATTGGTTTAAATGTGCAACTTAATTTTATTTTGCAAATTATGTCAGCTTCTTATAAAGTAACTTTTGTTGTGTTCTTGCTTTATGAAGCTGGTTAACAAAGCCCACTAGTCTAAAAATACTCTGAATGATGTTAAAGGACCTGTATTATTTATCAGTGCAAATATATATGATACACTTACCTTTTTTGAACACCATTATAATTACAAGTTAACTGTTCATTTTTCATTAACTTTGAGTCCGAAAATCTGTTCGTATTTGTTACTTAAACAATTAAACTTTTCCTGAGTCAACAAATAAGCTCACTGTTCTAATGTAAATGAGTGACAGGACTAGCATTCATATCTATGATTCCTACTTTGGATAGGTTCTTTATTATAATTGTGTTGCTTCAAGACTGAAATAAATTAGTAGACACTCTCTTCTCTGCCATCCAGATTTGTAGGGCAGGTATCTCAGGTACCCTTTAATTATGCTTGAGAGAAACACCGGGATCTTCCATCACTGGCTGTTAACAACTAAGGGTATTGTGGAGTATTTTAAATCAACACTTAACACAAGTCTTTCATTCAAATCTCAAACAACCTTTAGTTTACACCTGTGAGAAGGCCCATCTCTACTGGTAAACCAGAAGCCTGCTCCAACAATAGTTTCAAGCAGTTTGTATACCATTCAAATTACATTACAATCACAGTGCTGCCTACAGCAGGATTGATACTATTAAGAAGGATTAGAATTTAGGACTTCTCAAAAATGAAACAGGGTAACCACCATCATGTATCCTAATTAAAGAAAAAAATGGAAGAGGTCATTTTCACAACTAGATGGCTCCAGTCAACATCCATTCAGCCTGTTTCAGAGGGAGAGAATTCTTTTTACATAAAGATCAGTTTGAGAGACAAGGATACATTCTACCAAGGTGAGATATCAGTAGAAATAGCATCAATTCTGAGTGTCTGTCCAGTACAAACTTGCAGGATCAAAATAAGCATGAGTTAAGCACTAATCACCCAGCAGGATGTCCTCAGGTGATGTGTTTGCAATATTGTTTACTGGAACAAGCCATGCAACTCATATGTCAGCAATAAAGTTGCTTTTGCAGTTTGTAAGTTTAACAGCTGAAAATCATTTTCAATTCATAATTGCTGTTTGGTTTCAAACTGCAACTTAGGTGTTCACAATACCAGGCCTAGTGCTGGTGGAAGCTTCTCAATCTTAGATCCGATGTCAGTCTTGCAGATCAGGCCACATATCCCCCGATGGAGATTGAAAATCTGAAAATTCCAGGAGAATGTTTCAAGTCATGTAACTTTGGATTAAACAGTAGTTTCTGCCTGTCCCTCTGCAGCGATGCCAACATCCCTTCCCACCAGAAATTGAAACAGCAACCCAAGAACCTCTCATTCAGTTTTCTTTTAGGGAGTGTCATTTTTGATTAAGGAAAACATTACTGCGGTAATTAGAGAAGATATTTCTAAAAATTTGTACCATGGAAATATATGGGTTGAAATTAGAAATAAGAAAGGACTGATCACCTTGATAGGATTGTACTGTAGGCCTCCCAATAGTCAAGAGGGAATTAAGGAACAAATATGCAGAGAGTTCTCAGATGTATGTAAGAATAATAAGATTGTAATAAGTGATTTTTAAATTTCCAAACATTAATGCTATGGTAGTTGCAGTCAAAGGTTTGAGTGGTGAAGAATTTGTGAAATGTGTACAAGATTTATTTTAAACAATATGTGAATGTTCATCCGAGAGAAGGAGCAAAACTTAACCTTCTCTGACTGAAGTGGTAGTAGGGGAGCACTTTAGGTCTAGTGATAATACTTCTATTAATTTTAAAATAGTTTTGGAAAAGGATAAACCTTCCATTAAAGTTAAAATTTGCCTCACTCCAATTAATAACTTTAATGATATGATATGAGACAAGAACTTTAAAAAGTTTGATTGGATTAGATTGTTCAAAATTGTGAAAACAAGAGTTCAGAGTCATTATGTTTCTGTTAGAATGAATGGTACGGCTGGTAGGGTTAGAGAAGAATAGATGAGTTAAGATATTGAGGTTCTAGTCAAGAATAAAAGAAAAATCATATATTATACACAGACAACTGCGTTCCAATGAATCTATTGAATAGTATAAGGGGTTTAGGGGCATTCTTAAGGCAAAGAGGGCTATTAACGTAGGTTGGCACATAAGGTTAATGATAATCCAAAGAGATTCTACAAGTATGTTAAGAGCAAGAGAGCAACTAGAGACAGAGTTGTTTTGCATCAATTTTTACTTTGGAGAAAGAAATGGAGCCTAGAGAACTCGGGGAAATAAGTATTGTTGTTGTGAAAACCAGTCACATTATAGAAGAGAAAGTGGTGAAAGTCTTAGAAAATATGAAGGTGGCTAAATCTCCTGGACCTAATCTAATGTATCCAAGGATGTTGTGGGAAGCTAGAAAGGAAATTGCAAGGACCGTTGCAGAAATATTTGTATCCTCTGTAACAAGGGTGAGGTGCCAGATGACTGGAGAGTTGCTTGTGTTGTGCCGTTGTTTAAGAAGGGATGTAAGGAAAAGTCTGTAGACCTGTGCATCTGACTTCAGTAGTGGGTAAAGAAGGTATTTCTGAAAGATAGAATTTATGTGTGTTTGGAGAGGCAAGGAATGATTAGAGATAGTCCACATGATTTTGTACAAGAAATCATTTCTCACAAATTTGTTTGAGTTTTTTGAGAAAGCAACCAAGAAGATTGATGAGGGCAGAGTGGTAAACATTGTTTACTTGGAGTTTAGTAAAGCCTTTGACAAGGTTCTGCATGGTAGACTAAATAGTAAAGATAGATCACCAAATTCAGTGGTCTTGCCAGTTGGATGCAAAATGGCTTGATGGGCAGGAGAGAGTGTGGTGGTGAAGGTTCGTTTTTCAGACTGGAGGCCTGTGACCGAGGTGTTGTGTCCACTGTTGTTTGTCACTTATATAAATGATTTAAATGAGAATATGGAAGGCATGCTTAGCAAGTTCGTGGATGACACCAGAATTGGCAGTATCGTAGACCAGTTATCTAAGATTACAAAGTGATCTTGATCAATTGGATCAGTAGGCTGAGGAATGGAGATGGAGTTTATTTGGATAAGTGTGAGGTATGGCATTTTGACAGTAAACAAGGGCAGGACTTATACAGTTAAAAGTAGGGCTTTGGGCAAAGTTGTAGAACAGGGAGACCCAAGGGTTCAGGTACATAATATTTTGAAGTTTGTGTCTCATGTAGACAGAGCTGAAAATGTGTTGCTGGAAAAGCGCAGCAGGTCAGGCAGCATTCAAGGAACAGGAGAATCGACGTTTCGGGCATAAGCCCTTCATCATGAATCATGAGACAGGTGGTTAAGAAGGCATTTAGCACGCTTGCCTTCATTGCTCAGACCTTTGATATCGGAAATGGGTGTCACGTTGAGGTTGTAGAGGGTACTCGTAAAGCCTCTTCTGGAGTACTATAACCAGTTCTGATCACCCTGTTCTAGGAAGGATATTATTAAGCTGTAAAGGGTTCAGAAGAGATTTACCAGGGTGTTACTGGGAATGGAAGGTTTGAGTTGTAAGGAGAGGCAGGGTAGGCTGGGACCTTTTCACTGGAGCATAGGAGGCTGAGGGGTGACCATTTGGAGGTTTATAAAATCACAAGGGGTATAGTTAGGGTGAGTAGCAGGTGTGTAAATCTCCCTCAGATGGGAGATTTCAAGACTAGCAGGCATATTTTTATGGCAAGAGGCAAAAGATTTAAAAAGGACATGAGAAGCAACTTTCTGAGACAGAGTGGTTCACGTCTGGAATAAACTATCAGAAGAGGTGGTGGATGTGCATAAATTACAGTGTTTAAAAGCCTAAGTACATGAATAAGAAATGTTTGGAGGGATATGGGCCAAACACAGGCACGTGGGACTGGTTTAGTTTGGGATTATGATCGACATGACTGGTTGGGCCTAAGGGTTTGTTTCCATGGTCTAGTAGGTTTGACTTCGGCATTTGCATGTGTCCAGTCGCTGTTTCTGAGTGAATCCATGTAAAAGGGATGGACATTCAACAAGATTATCTTGCTGCCCTTTTTAATGGCTTTGGACTGGACTGGAGAAAATAAGCATTTCCTGAAGAAAAGGCTCAGGAAGATCATTCTCATTGAGAAGCATTAATAAGTTGCCTGAAATAGCTTGTCTGTCTGCCCTTGGATGAAACTGCATTTTAGAAGCGAATAACTCCTGTATTTTATAAAATTTTAAAGTAAACAAAAATGTTAACTATAATGTTGTGGTTCAGTGAGCTCAAATCTTCATTTATGTCAAAAGTTTTAAGGCTTGAGTTGAAGAGTTATTTCAAATTGTGAAATTTGTTGCTAAGCTGCCTTCATCTGATGTAGCTACTCTTTGACTGCTTAGATAATGGTACAATTGAAGCAAGGTCTTTCAGTACCCTGCTGATTGTTTAATTTATACTGAAATGATAACACATTTTCTTTGTTCTGTTTTAGTTTTTGACCAAGAGAAAATGGGAATTGTTTTTAATATCTAAAACTCCAATATAGGTGTAGTTCCATGTAATCATTTAAATTTAATGAAGTCTTTTTCTCATACTTGCATTTTGTACAAAGGTTGAATGAATGAAAATTAATTAATCACCGTACTCGTAAAATAGAATTCTTTGTCATTGGTGTTTTTGGAAAAAAAAACAAGATTTTTTCATAGTTTCATTGTTTTGCTGATCATCAACTACAATTTTTAGCAGATTGTCAATGCTTTAAAGAAAATAGCCAAAACTTCTAATTATTCATTCCTATTATATTCAGGAATATTATTATTCATCACTTCAAATTTATCTTGTACTTAAAATGAACCTTGGATTGTTCTGTCATCTCCTCTAGTCCTACTCTCCATTTCTGGCCACCAGAGTATCTGTGATTTTAATCCTTCTAACGTTGATAATTGTGTCTTCAACTGCCAGGTTCTAGAACTCCATACCCAAACTCCGCAATTCTACCTTTTCTTTGACTCTTTTAAAACACTGCTGAAATCTGCCTCTTTGACCAAACTTTGGTCTGCTCCGATATCTCCGTAAATGGCTCAGTATTAAATTTTATTTGATAATACTATTGTGAGTCTCTTTTGATGTTTTAAAATGTTAAAGATGTTATATAAATAGAAGTTTTAAAGAAGGATCTCCTGCTTAAATTTATACAGAGATGCTTGGCAGAGGTGCAACACAGAAATTGTAGCTATCGATGCATTACCTTTGAGACGTTACTTAGATCAGTTTTCTCCATGCAGTTTAAAACGAGAAATTAATAAGGTGAGTGTTTTGACTTGATTTTCTGCATTCTGATATTCTGAAGTAAGTTACTGCTGTTTAACCTTACAATGGTTATCACAAGGTGTATAATTAGATATATCAAAGCCACTTTTGGAATTTGGATTTCAAAATAGATGCAAATGAGTGTTGGTACTTCTGTGAAGGGTTTTCTTTTCAAAAAGAAAGTCAAATCCTTTGGAACACTGATTAAATGTAGTGTTTTGTTAGAAAGCAGGTGACTGAAAACCCCAATGACATTAATGGAAAGATGTTTATTCTGCGTTGTTTTTGACAAACGAGGTAAACATATAAGGCCATTGGTTTGGTTTTCAGTTCAGTTGCAATCATATAATTGTCCACTCTTTTGAACAGGGCCTTCTACTGATATAATTAAAATGAAATTTTAAGATGAACAAAAATACATCTATGGAAGTGTTTTCTCCGTGGCTATATCAACCTAATTGCCTAATTCTAAAAAAAACTTCAAGTTGGGAAGTAAAATTTATGGTATTAATATGGAATAGCAATAAATTTAACAAAAAACGCAACAAAGCTAACCAATATAAATAATTAATCAAAATATCAGTCTCCCTTTGTGTTAAAACAAAACACAAATGCCATTACAGAAACAAATCTTTAGATTATTCCCCAATTCCACATAGAAGAATTATACATGAGTGTATAAGGAATCTGATACTAGATAGATCCTGTTATGGACTAGACCAAACCCTCGAAATATATTAATAAGATAGCTTAGACCCTAATGTTTTCTTTTTTTAAAGTGCCAGACGTTGTATTCTAGATGCAATTCGATTGGTTGAACTACCAGTCTTGAAGCTAAATATATTTTATTCATGCACGATAGTTAACATACAGCAAAAGAAAAAAGAAATTGGAATATCTTAATGCTGTGGAAAACTTTACAGAATAATAGATTATTTAAGTAACTGTTCCATCCTATAAACACATCCCTGGCAAAACAAATTCAGTAAAATGGATTGCCTCATATGCAATTCTAGTGTGTGTGTGCGTGTCACCCAACCCATTCAGCCTGCTTCTACATTTCCTGTATTTGAGCTTACTTAGTAAGGCAAATGGGCATCCTGTAAAGACAATTTCTAATCTCCTTCATTCTTTTATTGTCTTAATCTGTGGATGGAATTTTCTTCATTTCAGTTAGTTTTTACAAGCAATCTTCCACTCTTCATCTTGTTAATTATTCATCTGGTCTCTTCAGCTGGAGAGGTTGAAATGCTAGTCACTGCCCACACCTTTTAACTTTCATGATGCTGGTGCCAGATTGTAAGGTCAGCTGCACACCACATCAGATAATGCAAGCCTGAAACTATTCTCTGCACATTGATGATGAATGAGGAAATTGCTTATAAAGAAAACTTGGCTCCCACTTTGCAGACAGGGGCCTGCACGTGCTGTTGAATGAACTGGTGATGGGGAGGGCCATTCTTTTGTCTGCAGACTGCCAAACCAGACTCGGCTAGCCTGAACACACACAGCAGCCCAGTTTGTTGCTGTGTCCTGCATTACAACAGAATGAATAGTGTCGTGGAGAAAATGTTGAGAATCACCAGGAGACAGAGTTCTTCAAGAAGTAGGTCTTTTATTTGCAAACAAAAAACCGTGACACTCAGAAAGCAGATTCTCAAATGCCCACGAACCTCCGGGTCCGTGGTTTTTTTTTATATCATTTTTATAATGTTTCTGTTAGCTTATCAGCATGTCCAACTATGTTAATCAAAAGTATCTCACTCTAAATACACAATAAACCAGTGGTGTTAGTTCCCATTATCTCTTTGGTTGTGCCCCATAGCTTTTCCTAAATTCTATTTAATGTTATTCTAATGTCACGATTAGATATTTAGTGTGAGCTTTTGCAACAATGGTTTTTCATTCCAGACCCTACTTAATATTTTCCTAATGTCATGATTAGATATTTATTATCACTTCTGCTACAGTGATCTTCCATTCCAGACTAACCTGTCACGATTAGATACTTAGCTATTCCATCTATTACAATAGTCTCCTGTCTCAAGGTGACTCTACTAACCTACTAATTAGATATTTAATGTCATGTCCCAAATACCTATTGTCCAGATTCTGCCATAATGATGTTTAGCAGGCGAGGCTAACTTTGCTAACTGTGTTATCTCATCTCGCCGTAGTGACCTTTCAGCCTCAACTTTACTCTGCTAATTGGTGTAAGAGCATTCCACTATTCTTATCCCATCCTGCATTCCATGGAAGCCTTCCAACAAATCACCAGTGGTATTCATGCTTTAACCCTTCCCATGCTTTCATGCTCTTTATTTTCCAATAATAGTAGTGTTGGAAGAAGGTTAGTCATTTCCTGTGCTCTGCAAGGATAAGTGCCATCATTTTTTTCTCTGCCAACTCTCACTCACAGGGTCATTACTCACTAACTCTAGCTCACTCTAACTGTACATTTTCTTTCTTCCAAGACAGCATGACAGAGCGTTGTGGCATAGAGCATGATAAGCCAGAGGGAACTTCATTGAAACTTACTCCTAGACTAAGCTGTGTTTGGGCTTCCTTTCAATGTTTACGATTTTGTGGGCAAGCAACCTTTGAGTTGTAAAGGATACGTAGATCTTGTTACTTTTGCAGTTTTTGACCTTTTCTGTTCTTGAATAATTGTCGAGTTATAAATCTGACTTGATAACTTCAAGATCCCACTTTACAGTATCTGCACATGGTATGTTTTACAAACCATTAAGGAAAAAGGAAAAGTCAGTGAGAGGCACTAAGGTTGGGTAGCTCTTAAGGCTGTCATGAAGAGATCCTATCCAAGGCTGTGCAGTAGTGTCTCCCATCATAGGTAGCAGGTTGAGAGGAGTCCAGAGGAACCTCCATTGTCTGAAATCTTCCAATGTATCACTTTTTAAAATTCCTTCCTTAAGTTGGACTTTGCTGGCTGGACAAACATGCATTACCCATTTTTAAAGGTACTTGAGAAGGTGATGAGGAGCAACCTCATTGAATTGATTCAGTACATTTTGAGTAGGTGCTTGATGCTATGGAGCATGTTTCAGGATTTTGGCACAGTGGTAATGAAAGAAGAGCAATATATTTCTGCATAAGACGGTTAATAGTTTGGAGAAGATGTTAGAGATGGTGGTGTTCTCATGTATCTGCTGCCGTTGTCCTCCTAAACGGTAGTGGCCATGGGTTTGAAGGAGTATTTGTGCATCTCTGTAGTGCATCTTGTAGATATTATGTTTCCATGGTGGAGGGAGTGAATGTTCGTGGATATGGTTCTCAACAAGCAAGTTGCTTTATGCTGGATGGTGTTGAGCTTGAATATTGCTGTAACTTCAGGGAAGTGTGGACTGTTCCATCCCACTCCTGATCTGTGACTTGTGGAATGATTTTGGAAAGGTGAGTCACTTGCTGCAGGATTCCTAGCCTCTTGCTGTATTGATATGGCTAGTCCTATTCAATTTCTAGTCAATGATAGCCTCCACGATGTTGATAATGGGGAATTTAGTGATGGTAATGCCATTGAACGTTAAACTATGATGATTAGTTTTTTTTTAAGGAGATGATAGTGTGGTACAGGTAAAAGGTCCTTTATCTGAACATCCAAAAAGCTCTGAAATCCAAAGTTTTTTTTGTGAGTTTGTTTCTCATTAACAAGGTTATTTGGCATGCAAGCATGTACTCAGATGCACCATGGGGGGAGGGATGTGGCCAAGCACCGACAAGCCTGGGGTTTCTCCATGAACACCCCCAAGTCGACATCCATTCAATACGTACCACTCAGATACGATGTTTGGGGCTGGGTGGGGGGCGTGCCCAAGCAGCTATGGCCCATTTTCATTTAGAAGCCTGCTCCTCTGGTAAGATTTTTAAAAATTTCACCATTAAACTGTCACTTATTCTGAAAACCGAAAAATTCTGAATTCCGAAAAACAGCTGGTCCCGAGCATTTCAGATAAAGGATCGTCTACCTGTACTTGTGTGGCAAGAATATTACTTGCTAATTGTCAGCCCAGAGCTGAAAATGTGTTGCTGGAAAAGCGCAGCAGGTCTGGCAGCATCCAAGGAACAGGAGAATCGACGTTTCGGGCATAAGCCCTTCTTCAGGAATCCCAGGTCTGCCCATGTCTGGATATTTTCCAGGTTTTGCTACATTGGACATAAATTGCATCAGTATCTGAGCAGTCTTGAATGATGCTGAGTATTGTGCACTTATTAGTGTACATCCTCACTTCTGTTCTTATGAAGGAGATGAAGTCATTGATGAAGCAGTTGAAGACATTTGAGTCTTGGACACCACCCTGAGGAATTCTTGTGGTGATGTCCCTGAGCTGAGATGACTAAACCTTCAATAACCGCAGCCATCTTTCATTGTGCTAATTTAAAACTCCAGAGAATGGAGAGTTTTCCCTGTGATTCCCTTTGAATGTAGTTCTGTTAGAACACCTTGATCCTACTCTCAATCAAATGCAGCCTTGATGTCAAGGGCAATCTCTCTCCTCAACTCTGGAGTTCAGTTCTTTTGTCTGTTCTTGAACCAATTCTGTAATAAGTTCAGAAGTTGAGTGGCTCTGGACGTACCCAAACTGAGCATCAGTGACTAGGTTTTGCTAAGCAATTGTTGCTTGATAGCACTGTTGCTGACCCTTTCTATCACTTTACTGTTGGATGGAAATTGACTATGTTGGATTTGCTAGTACAGTGTGAAACTAAAACTAAAATTGTTTTTTTTTCATCCAAGCAATGTCTTTTTCACTATATCTTTTCATAAAAGAATAGGCAACCCTCTTTTACCAAAATAGCATCTGTTCTATGCGGTGAATCTGTTTTCACTGATATCATTGACCTATTACCATCTTCTTGCTGAGTCCCTACATTTTCCAAAACCACTGCCATTATTCTCCAACTAGAAAAGAAGTATAGATCTGCCTCTATATCATAGGTGTGATAAACTCAGGATAGAACTGAAAAATGTGTTGCTGGAAAAGCGCAGCAGGTCAGGCAGCATCCAAGGAGCAGGAGAATCGACGTTTCGGGCATGAGCCCTTCTTCAGGAATGCCTGAAATGTCGCTTCTCCTGCTCCTTGGATGCTGCCTGACCTGCTGCGCTTTTCCAGCAACACATTTTTCAGCTGTGATCTCCAGCATCTGCAGTCCTCACTTTCTCCTAAACTCAGAAAATCCAAATGTGGTTCACAGCAATGAAGTATTTTGAAGTGTGTATACTCTTGAATTGTACTGCAAAGTGCCACACATACCAGATTAGCAGATGTTAAGGGATATATGTTGGCCAGGGCATTAATGAAACTACCCTGCAGTTCTTAAAATAGCCCACCTTAGGGGGAAGATAAGGCCTTATTGTAATGTCTCACCCAAAAGATGATACCTCTGATGGTGCAGCCCTCCCATTGTAGTTCAGTATCAATCAAAGTGTCCACCTTGAGTTTCTAGAGTAAGACTTAACTTTGAGTGCTGACATTGAAGTAAGGCAGACACCAAGAATAACCACAGCCCCTTCACTGTCCAAAATTTGAATGTTCTTTTTCTTTCCAAGACCTTTGAAAGTGTCATAGCTTCCTGCTGCACTCTAATCTCCCTATTCAGAGCCATTCAATTGGCACTTTTGCCTTGATTACTGAGATCAGTCAAACTGACCCATGGTGTTATTTCTGACTACAGCTTTGTTCAGTGCAGTTGTGATTGATGTACAAATACTGACAATTAGTGAGAAATTTTGTTAATGTCAGATGACATCTGAGCAAAATAAGTAGTTTATGGCTTAATATTAAGTTATTTGTGCCTTACCAGTCAGCTTTATGTATGCTAGGAATTGAATAACCAATGCTGGCTTTAGATTCTTCATTGGGAAAGAAAAAGATCAATTTCTCACCAGTTGAGTATTTATTCTTGAAGCAATATTCTAACAAGGGTATGGCCATTGTAGAACTATATTCTGAGTTGCTGAAGGTTTTCAGGTGCAGGTGTCACACCATTACAGCAACTTATGTAGTTGAAGAGTTGCTGATTGCCTAATTTCAGAGTTTCTCTCGATAATTTTCACCATATCTAGAGCAAATGAAATGTATTGTACACATTTAGTACAGTAGTTCAGGCATCACTGAAGAGCAAAATAGCAATTTGAGATTGCAAAGGTAAAAATGTTGCTATTGTTTGAAGCAACTATCTAATATATAAAGTCAGCGTTACCCTGCTTGGTTCTATTGATGCAATGACGGTTAAAAATTAAACCTTTGATACTGTCCAATTTAATTGTCTAGGCCATAAAATATGGAATTTTAAGATGCAGTATTCTGATAAATATATTACAGCTACTGTAATAGTGTCAGGGTAATGTTAATTGAGCTTTGATGTTAACTGATTTGATGCTATGTTGCTTTACTGTAAAATGTTGTACAGTATCACTCCCAGAAAATCATTCTGTTATGATTCTCTAAATGCAAAAATGTCTGAGTTTCTAGAAATAAATCTAAAAAGATAAAGTTATCAAACAGATTAAAAGAGATTAAAGAAGGTTATAGGGTCCTTTTTTTCCTTCTATTTCTGCCTGTGGAATGTGAAGAGAATGGCCTGTTGTGTTAGCTCTTCATTCCTGCATTTCTTAAACTGGATAGGACTAAGCATGCCCTGAAATAAATATAGGCTTAGTGTAGATACACATTAGGTCATTTAAAAAATGGAACAATGTGCATTTGTATTATGTTTTTCATGATTGCTGATCAAGCCAAAACATTTTGGAGCTTATTATGAAGTTTGCAATTCAAAACTATTTAATATAGAAACATGACAACCAATTTATACACAGCAAATTCCTGCAAACAGCAATTAAATAAATAATGAGATCATTTGATATAGATGTTGGTTGAAAGGTAGCGTTTTCCTGTATTTCTCAAAATAGAATTATGGGAGGAAATTGAGAATGCTTCTGACTTCTGTGCTTTATTTTCCTCTATTTGTACCCATGTAGTATGCAAGCCAATTTCTATTATCTAACATCAGCCAGAGGTCCATGATATCAGTGGTCGGGGAACACTTGTAGCTTCTCTTCACCAGACACTCTCAGAGACCATCTAAAGTTTTGTAAAATATTAATTCCTGTATGCTTCATGACCTCGATCAAATTTAACTAAATTTACTACCTCCCTTTCATTTTGGAGTGTGATTTGGCACCATGTTGGCTGATAGGGCATTGTAATTTAGTTCTCAAACAGCTAGTATTTTGTTTAGAACAGCACTTGACCAAGGGTAATTTGCCAGTCTGATGTAAATTACTATGAAATAGTTTTGAAACTGACCAAATAACAATTTGAAATCCATAAAGGTTTTCTTCTAATAATTATCCCACTGATGATGCCATAAGTTCCTATTCATTTTACGTGGAGTTAAAAAGGTTGAGAACCAGTCCCACTACAGAAGTTTCAATTTAATTTTAGGGCTCTTGTGGTGCACTGGAAATGTTCCTACCTCTGACCCAGGAGGTCCAGGTTCAAGCGGCAGCATGGTGGATCAATGGTTAGCACTGCTGCCTTACAATGCCAGGGACCCAGGTTCAATTCCAGCCTTGGGCTGTGTCTGTGTAAAGTTTGCATGTTTTCCCCATGGTTCCTCCAGGTAGTCTTCAGTTCCCTCCCACTATCCAAAGACGTGCAAGTTAAGTGAATACGAAATTGTCCACAGTGTCCAGGATTGTGCAGGTAAGGTGAATTAGCCATGCTAATACAGGGAAAAGGATATGGTACAGGGGTTGGTCTGGGTGGGATACTCTTTGGAACATTCATGGGGAACCCGATGGGCTGAATGGTCTACTTCCACACTTTAAGGATTTTGTGATTCTGTGAAGTCTCACCTACTGATAACATTCCTAAACAGGTTGATTAAAAATATCTATAAGTTTTAACTTCAAGTAGCGGAGATACCATACACTATCTCTAACTGTGTTTAGTTTACGTGCAAAAGTTGAAACCTGTTCCAAATCTCAAGGTGTTAGTGCTTCCTTTAGCAAAGAACTATCTCCAGTTCTCACTCCAAAGAAATATGCAGCAGATGGCTACCATAAAATAATAAAACAAAACAGCAATTCTGAAGAGGTTACCTGAATAATATAAAGGTAATTAAATCATTTCCACTGTTCTTGAACTAATATTAAAATACTGCACTTCACTGCATTGGTTTTCACTATCTCTGGCCAATTCACCCTTCACTTTTTTCTCGAGAATTCATTGTTGCAGTCGACATATTGAAATATATAATGAGACAGTGATGAGGAAAGATGGAAATTTTCCTTACAATAATTGGGGAATGTTTAATTAAGACATTCCCGACATGGAAATTATAGGCTGCCATGCAATCACTAATTGGCCAAGTTTTAAATTAGCCAAATGCAATAACAAAAACTTTTTGATTTTATGAGAGCAGTGGTTCCACAACTGAGTATTCAAGAGAATTTGGATTGCCATTTGTGTAATGTAACAGACAGGGAAATCTAAGAATTAAAATACAATTAGACATTCAACTAGCTGTAACTCTATGGCTAGAAATGCAGTTTTTCTGCACAGCTGTATAAAGAGGTTTGCTCATCCTATTGGGAAAGGCTGTGGTGATGTCTTTTTTCTTTTGCTGACAGTGTTCAGGTTGGAAAACCATTTTCTGCGCCACTGAAGAACATAATTTTGTGACACTATGGTGTTCTTCCCACTGACGAATACAGACTTCTAATCCACTGTTACCAACTGTGGCATCAGTGCAATAAATATTTGGCCTCCCTGATTTTTCTATTGATGCTTTTACTCAGTAGGAGGTTAAGAACTACAGATTTTACATTTAACTTAGATGAAAAGAATATGAATGTCAGAATTTTGATTGAAGTAATCAGTTTGCATTACGCAAGACATTTAATCACAATTAACTAAAGATTTTGGTAGAACATTTGTGTAACTTCATTGACTAGTTTTCGGACAGCCAAGATTATTTCTAAAATCTTGACAACAGTGCAAAAATTGCTGTTTGAATTTAAATGTATGTTTTAGAAATATAAGTGGTGTAACTTTTCTTGTAACGAAGTTCGCAGTGAAATTATGAACTTTTAGTTTTTTGATTTCTAAAGCTTTATAGATGTCAAGAGTCATTAATTGCCTACATGGGTTTAATGGAAAATTATCATATTCCATATGGGGTGTAATTCTGACATGTTGCTACCTGATCTACGTTATATCATATTTAAAATGCAACCGACTACTCTCTTCGAGATTGCTCTTGAACCAATAATCATGGTGCGATTAGCTGTGCATTGGGCTGAGTGATTTGGCTTGGTGCTACAACCTACAATTCTCCATGATTCCTTTGTATTTTAAGGTATCTGCTGAATACCACAATTATGCATTGTGGGATGAAAACTAGGTTTCTGAGCTGTTCTGAATAATGATTAGTCACTTGCCCTCGCTATCAAACAATTGCTTTTTTTAAATAACTAAATATTCATTTGGAATTTTAATTGTTCTTTCTGCCCCCTATTGTTGATATACAAGCTACTATTTTTCAGAGTAATTCTGCCATCCAGATATTGTTTTCTGTCAGCTAATTTAATGGTCTCATAAGAGTATGAGGAAATTTAGCATAAGGTAGCAGTCAGCATCAATATAGAATGAGGCCATTCAGGCTCAGTGTGCTTTGGCTGCCTTCTCTCGCATCCCTCAAAAGAAATTGTCTCCTGTCTTTCCTAGCCAGCTACATCTTTCCCTGCTAAACAGATTATAGAATTCCAATTTAGTTTCTGACAGAAATTCAAAGAGTCTCACAGCATAGAAACAGATGCTTCAGTCCGTGCCAACCAAGTTTCCCAAACTAACTTAGTCCCGTTTGTCTGCGTTTGGCCCATATCCCTCTAAACCTTTCCTGTTCATGAACCTGTCCAAATGTATTTTAAATGTTATAATTGTACCTGCATCTACCACTTCCTCTGGCAATTCATTCCACTTACAAATGAATTTGTCCTCCCAATTGTTGGCTGTACCATCATGTTAACTTTCTGATATTTATGTATAAGATCATCATAACTTCCAGACAATAATATTCAATAATTTTTCACCATTTTAAATCCAAACATTTTGCTTTTTGAGAGAGAATCTAAGCATTGCCCTTTGACATTCAGTGGCACTACCATTGCCGAATCCTCCACAACTAACATCCTGGTGTTTCTCACCAACCAGAAACTGAACTGAACTGAACTAGCCATATAGCTAGGCAAAAGTGAGGATTGCAGATGCTGGAAATCAGAGTCTAGATTTTTCACCTCCCACCACCTTATCCCAGTTCCAACCTTTCAGTTTCCCCTCCCCTCACCTTACCACACTTCCAACCTTCCAGCTCAGCACCATCCTCATAACTCGTCCTACCTGCCAATCTTCCTTCCCACCTATCCGCTCCACCCTCCTCTCTGACCTATCACCTTCATCCCCACCCCCATCCACCTATTGTACTCTTTGCTACCTTCTCCCCAGCCCCACCCCCCTGCCATTTATCTCTCCACCCTGGAGGCTCCCTGACTTCAGTCCTGATGAAGGGCTTTTTGCCTGAAATGTCAATTTTCCTGTTCCTTGGATGCTGCCTGACCGGCTCTGCTTTTCCAGCACCACTCTAGTCTAACCATATAACTATAGTAGCTACAAGAACAGGTCAGAGGCTAGGAATCCAACAGTGCCCAGCTCACCACCTGACTAAAAACCTAAGGCACAGATCCTCCATTGTTGTTGTGTCAAAATCCTGAAAACCTTCCTACCACCAAATACCTACTCCAAATAGCCTGCAACAATTCAAGAACGCAGCTCACCACCATGTTCTCAAGGACTATTCGAGATAGACAATGCATGCTGGTCCAGCCAGCAAAGCACACATCCCATGAATGAGCTGGGGGAATAAATCATCCTTTATAGTTGAGAATCAGACTGGACAGCATGGACCTTGAAATCCTTTTCAAATAGCACTTTCAAAAATCTACATTCAAAATGCATGACACAGAAATGGTGCCAGAAGAGAGAGATACTAGAAGAGAAAGCAATACAGTAAACAGGATGGAGTAGTTTAAGTACATATTAATGTATGAATTAGGAACAGAAGTAAGCCACACAGCCCCACGTTACTCCACATTTCTACTTACACTTGATCGTTGAAGACTCTGCTTAAGGATTCTACTTAAACTACTTAGAGTTTCAAGGACCCACAATCTTCTGAGAAAAGAATTGTTATCACTTCTGTTATAAATGGGTGAACCAGATTTTTAAGCGGGTCTAGGTTCTTCCAAAGGAGGAACTATCACTTCCACAGCCACTCTGCCAAGACTTCTCTGAGTGTGTCAATCAAATCACTTCTTACTCTTCTTAGCTCCAGATGATACAAGCCGAGTTTATCTAACATTTCCTCATAAGACACATCTCTGAACTGCTTCCAACACATTTATATTCATCCTTGAACAAGGAGACTAGTACTGTATGGAGTACTCCAGATGATGTCTCACTAGTGTCCATTAGAATTGAAGATTCACCTCCCTAATTTTTTATTCTCTTCCCCTCACAATAAACTATAACATTCTGTTATATTTTCTGATTCTTCTGCACATAAACCATTTGTGATTCATGCCAGATCTATCTGAATCTCAACTCTGAAATCTGTCATCATTTAGATATATTTATTTTTCTTTAATTCCTTCTGCCAAAACGATCAATTTTTTTTCATGCAATACCCATGACCCCTCCATAAT
The DNA here is from genome assembly GCF_004010195.1 of Chiloscyllium plagiosum. Taxonomy (NCBI): domain Eukaryota; kingdom Metazoa; phylum Chordata; class Chondrichthyes; order Orectolobiformes; family Hemiscylliidae; genus Chiloscyllium; species Chiloscyllium plagiosum. The sequence continues at coordinate 17,781,823 of NC_057747.1, read as the reverse complement.
CTCTGTAGCCTCCTTTATGTCTTCGTCACAACTTACTTTCCTATTTATTCCATTATCAAGTGTAACACCCAAATATTTGGCCCCTTCATCCATATCATTTATATAAATTGTAAAATAAAATTGAGGCATCCACTAGTTTCATCTTGCCAACCAGAAAATGGCCTATTGATGGCTACTTTGATTCCTGTCAGTTAGGTGATCCCCTATCCATCTCAGTTACCCTCGTAAGTATTCAGTTGCAGTAGAAACTCAGAATTCAATATCTCGTCTTTGAGACTTAACCATTCGGGCAACAAGTGACATTCTGCTGAAGTAACCTAGGAAGTTTTACTGTGATTATAAAGTACAGTAGACCTTTTACTATCCAGCATCTATGCAAGGAGTGTGCCGCTTGATCAAATATTCCAGATAATCAGGAGTCGTCTTAATCAATGAAAAAACACGTAATAAGTCAAAGAAATGTAATACGGGGTTATAGACATCACTGTTATACTTTATTTCCAATATAAATCAGTTAAATAATAATACAACATTGCCTTAAATAAAACTTTGCAGTAGAGAACCTTGTCACTTGTACCCACAACTGATTACTTGAACATCATAATAGATTACAGTATTTGAGGAGAAATTGACTCTAAATTGAATCAATTGTTGATATTTTGTGGGGTCATTCAATTGAGTAACATGTATATTTACATTGAGGTAAATAACTTTAAAAATTACACTAATTGGAGAAAATAATACATTAGATTTTGCAATATTTTAAGTATATAATTTATGCTGATTCATAAGTTGTCAATGTTGGAGCATTTTTCCCTGACAGTGTGTGAAAACTCAGGAGGCAGGCTGAACTCAGGCAAGTGGAAGTTTATTCATGCAGGAACCAATTGAAACAGGGAGACTGCCAAAGGATATTCCCTAAATCTGGCCTTGACATACGAACTCCGTTATTCACTTAATGTTTAGCTCAGATCAGAGGGTAGATCAATGACACACACTCCCTTGTACAGTAAAAAGCAGTATTTTTATACATGTCTGTATTACAATGATCACATACAATGTAATTACAGCCCTTCCCTCCTAATCCACATACCCAATCTAATAAAACACCTAATCAATGAGGTGGCCAGCCTCCGGTTCCCATTACTTCAAAGTGTTTACCAGGCACTATAATCTCAAGTCCTTGAGATCTTTCTATGCATCCTATTCATTCGCATTCCAAAGTCACTGGCTGTACTCCCTCAGCTGTCCTTAGGCTTATCTCCTAAGGACAGCTTGAATTCTATTATTCACTGTATTCCATTCAGTTACTCCCCTTATATTTCCCAATGTTCTAATTATGTATGTAATAATACACAAGACAGTTAATTGTAACTAATTGCTACAAAATTTGTAATAATTTCTGTTCTGCGTTAGTTAAGGTTAGCTATAGCTGTTTCTACACTGGGTACTTTGTGATTAATGGCTGTGAACAGTCTATTTTGTCCAAAGCAAATGAGAGTACTTCTTAAAGCTAATTATTTTTCATACGCCGGCATAAATGTTTTAGTTATATGTACTTCTATTTTTGTTGGAGAATATCTAGAAACGATTGTCTAATACTGCAGAGTAATTAAGAAACAACTGTTCACTACGAAATAGCTAACTGTTGTTCTGGTAGCTATTTAGGCAGTTATTATGCTATATCTTGCAGCTGGTATAGATTACTTCAGTAGCATAATCACACTTTCATTAACGAACTGAGAATATTTGCGTGTTTGTCTCGTAGGCATGTTTTTATCATAACTGTCTAGGATGGTTACTGTTCAAGGCCCCCTTGACATTGGCTTTGGAGTAGTTTTCTTCAAAGGTTTCTTTACTTAAAGGCTGGGATAGATGGTTAGTCTCATTTATCTCCTTTCAGCCATTTTGTGTTTCACTATTATGCCAGTCTATCCTTTTTTGTCAGCCATTTTATGTAAGCAGACATGGGCCAATTTGCAAGTCAGGATAGTGAGTTGCTTGGAAGGGAACTTGTAGGTCATGTTGTTCCCATGTATCTGTTGCCCTTGTCCTTCTAGATGGAAGTGGTGATGGGTTTGGAAGGTGCTGTCCGAGGATCTTTGGTGAATTTCTGCAGTGTATCTTGCAAATAGTACACACTGCTACCACTAAGTGTTGATACTGGAGGGAGTGGATGCTTGTGGGTGTGGTGCCAACCAAGCGGGCTGCTTTGTCCTGGATGGTGTCAATCTTCTTGAGTGTCAATGAGGCTGCAGTCACCCAGGCAAGTGGGAAGCATTCCATCATATTCCTGACTTGTGCCTTGTAGATGGTGGACAGGCTTTCAGGTGAGTTGCTAGCTGCAATATTCCTAGCCTCTGACTTTCTGTTGTAGCTGCTGCATTTATGTGTCTCTGGGCTTTCAAGAGACTGGAGGTGATTTATTCACTGCAGGATTCCTTGCCTCTGACCCATTTTTGTAGCCGCTGTATTTATTTGTCAAGTCCAGTTCAGTTTCAGCAGTGGTTGGACTTTTAGTGATGTTAATGCTAGCGAATGTCAAGAGACAATGTTTAGATTGGCATTTGGTGTGGATTTTAATTGCCATGTTTTAGCCCAGATTTGGATATTGTCCAGGTAATGGATGCTTCAGTGTCTGAGGAGTTACAAATGGTGCTGAATATTGTGTAATCGTCGGTGAACATCCCCACGCTGACCTTTATAATGGTCAGAAGGTCATCGATTACGCAGCTGAAGATGGTTGAACCTAGGACACTTGCCTGAAGAACTCCCTACTTGAGCTGAGACAACTGACCTCGTATCTGAATTAAGGTGACTAATTATCTGCCTATGTGCCAAGTATGTTGTCAAAGACTGTCACTCCCATTTCACCTCTGGAGTTCAGGTCTTATGTCCATGCTTGAACCAAGGTTGTAATGAGATCAGGAATTGAGAGCATCTGGTGGAATCCAAACTAGGAGTTCATGAGAAGGTTATTGTTGAGCAGTTGCTGCCATATAATACTATTTATGACACCCTCTGTCACTTTACTGATGATTAAGAGTGGACTATTCGGACTGTAGTTGGCTGGTTGGATATTTCCTCCTTTTTGAATAAAGGACATACTTGGGCAGTTTTCCACATTATCAGATAGATGCCTGTGTTCTAGCAGTACCAGAGCAGTTTGGCTAACAATGTGGCATGTTCCAGAGTGCAGGTCTTCAGTACTGTTACCATAATATTGTCAGTGCCTGTAGCCTTTGCAGTATCCAGTGCCTCCAATCATTTCTTGATATCACATGAAGTGAATTGGTTGAGGACTAGCATCTGTGTTACTGGGGATTCTAGAGGTGGCTGAGATGGATCATCCACTTGGCACTTCTGGTTGAAGATTGTTACGAATCCTTTAGCCTTCTTTTGTTCTGATGTACTGGGATCACCTGGATTTGGGATGGGGATATTTGTGTAGCCTACTACTCCAGTGAGTTGTTTGTTCACTACCATTCACGACTGGATGTGGGCGGACTGTGGAGCGAAGTCTGATCGTTGATTGCGGGATCACTTATCCCTGTCTATCACTTATGCTATTTGGCACTCAATCATGATGCTTCACCTCAATTTTAGGTATGTCTTGTGCTATTCCTGACATGCCCTCCTGCACTCTTCATTGAACATAGTGTTGATCCCTTGGCTTGGTGCTAATGATACAGTGGAGGATAGGCTGGGCCATGAGGTAGCAGATTGTGTTGGAGTATAGTTCTGCTCTGTTGATGGCTCACCATTTCATGGATGCCCAGTCCTGAATTGCTAGATCTGATCAAAGACTGTCCCATTTAGCATGGTATAGTGAAACTTAATGTAAGTTATTATCAATGTGAAGGCGGGACAAAGCCTCTTCAAGGACTGTGCAGTGGTCACTCTTTCTACTTGGGCAGATGCATCTGCAACAGACGGATTAATGAGGATGAGGTCAAGTATGTTTCTCCCTCTTGAGTCCCTCACCACCTGCCGCAAACCCAATCTCTCAGTAATGATCTTTTGTGCCCTTGCAACCCTCAGTGTAGTTCAGTATGGAGGAACACAGAATCATCAACTGGCGGAGGATGGTATGTTGTAATCAGCAGGTGCTTTCCTTGTACATCTTTTGATCTGATGGTGTGAGACTTAATCATGCCTGGAGTCAATGTTGAGGACTGCCATGGCAGCACCCTCCTGTCTGCACATCACTGTGCCGCCACTTTTGCAGACCCTTCAGTGGCACAGAACATATCCAAGGATGGTGGTGTAACATATGATTCCATGTGTGGGACTAGTCTGTGAGACAGTTCTCCCAATTTTGGCACTAGGCCCAGGTGTTTTACAGAGTCGATAGAGCTGTGTTTTCTGTTGTCTTTTCCAGTGCCTTGGTTGATGCCAGATTGTTCATCTGGTTTCATTCCTTTTTTGAGATTTTCTAGCAGTTGCTACTGAGTAGGTTGATAGGCCATTTAAGAGGTCACTTGAGAGTTAACTACATTGCCATGGGTCTAGAGTGACTTGTAGACCAGATTACGTAAGGGAGGTGGATTTCAATCCTTGAGGGACATCAGATGGGTTTTTCCAACAGTCAGCAGTTTCATGATCAACATCATGATTTCAGATATTTCAATTCAATTCAATATTTATTCAATTCAAATTCAATCATCTACCATCAAACCCAGGTCCCCAGAACATTACCTGAATTTCTGGATTAATAGTCTAGTGATAATCGATAACCTGTGTTTAGCCTTTGGCTTTGAGGGTGATGGTCATCAAATTATTTCATTTTCTTCAATGTCAAATATTCATGAGATCATCCTATTTGTTATGATTTGTTTATGACTTCTCAAGGGTTATTTTAGAATATTTCTTTACATATTTGCTCAGGAAAGAACTACCCGTGAGTTCCTGTCTCTTCGCGCCCCCCACCACCCCCACCCCCACCCTACAGCTATTTCTGGGATGTAGTGAAGATCTATGTAAAGTACCTGTTCAATTTATTGGCCATTTTTTTCCATTGTTGGTTCCCCACACTCCCCTTCTGTAGAACCAAGATTCACTTTATTATGTGTTCTCTTTAAAATAACTGTGGAAACTCTTGTCATATGTTCTCGCATGCAAAATCAAAATCAAGGCAGCTAACTTCTTACAATGGCATTCATATTGCTACTATGTACAATTTGGTTGGCACTCAAGTAGCACAATTTAATAAGCAGTGCTGAGTTTTAGTTTATACAGATTGTGTGCATTATATGTTTATTTCTCTGAAGCACAAGTGCATATTACAAATTTGAAATGTAGTAGTTATGTCGATAATTAAATGTTAGAGGATCTTTTGCATCATCGGCCATAAAAATAGTTCAAGTCTATAAGATTTATAATACAGTTTGAATTTTCAGTTTATTCTCTCTGAAGATTGGTAGTTGTCAAAGTGACAACATGTAAAGAAGTTGTTTTAAAAAAAAGTTATCTATGAAAATTGCTGTAGTCCAAAACCGCAATAAATGAATATTGTAAACTTTAGTGACAGTTTAATTGATAAACTAAATCACCATCCCAAACACATTTTGTAATGACAAATTGTTCAGTCACATTTAAGAGTATTTGCATCTATATTGGATTAGAATTATGAATCACTAAGTTTCACTTGTGAATAGATAAACGCTCCTATCTAAATTTGAGCATGATTCAAATTGTTTATCGATGATACATTGCGTTAGTGAAAGTACTGTGTCTATAGATTTCACATGCCACTAACTAGTAAATTAGTAAACTGTAGTAAATTAAAACAATTTTCAAAGAATTTTTGGCAGTGTCAATAGGACTGATCATTAATTTGTTTCACTTGTGGTGCTTCCAAATAAAGAAAAGACAGTGCTGACCCCAGTAGCCCCAAACTACCATCTCTGATACTCTTTGTTACTGTGTGTCAGTTTTATTATTTGTCCTGTTGAAAGTCCATATTCATATAACATTCAGATAGCCAGATGCTGAATTTGTACTACTTGTGGATCTTCACCAGTTAGTTGTCACTTTCCAGAGCAGTTGGCTCTTGAAATGTACTTTGTCTGGAATACCTTACCCAATTTTATGCATCGGTTAATAGCTTAATTTGAATTAGCAAGGAAATGTTGCATAAATGTCCAGAACTGCCTCTGTAGTGAAATGCTGTAATGTTTCGATGATCAAACAACTGTCAGTTAGCTCAATAAAACCCAATTTAAATTTTAAAGAAGTGTGTACATTGCTGCTGTATAAATTAGTTGAATATTGTTACTAAAAGATGACGTGCAGATTTTTATTTTCTCCCAATGATCCCAAATGCTTGATAGCAACTCCACAGAGCCTATTACATCAACATATTTCAATTGTTCTTTACTACTTAGAATAAATCCCTATCCTTAACCATTTTAGGAAGCATCGAAATGAGCTTCCATCTCTTCTGGTTCTTGTGGTATACTTTAAGACCTTATAAGATCAGAGATTCTTCAAACATGTTGACTAAATGTATCACTCATCCCTAATAGAAACCGATTGGTTATTACTCTGCTGAAAGCTGGTAAAATTCTGCCACTAAAGTCCAAATAGTTAATTGTGCATGCAACATTTTAAAGTGTTTGCAAATTGCAGTAAAGTGCTTTTATATAAATGCAAGGCTTCCTTTATGCATTTGATTATTCAGAAAAAATCAAACAGCACTTCAATACATGTAGCTGAAATTGGAGGCAAGCATGGGATGATAATTTGAAGATTCTTCAAGCTGGGAAGAGATTCTTGCAGATTAAAGAATTCATCTGTTTCTATTAGAAACAGAACTGTCAGTAAGTCATTTTGCTAGAGCTATAAAACTGGTAGCAATTAAATATTTTTGTTTAAATTAATTGGTCTCCCACATTCAGTTTTTGCCAGACAGTCTTATTGTAAAAGCAAAAGAAAAATGGAACAGTGAAAATGCTTTTTTATTTTACACTTTATGTCGTGCTAGTATGACTATACATGTTACCCTTCACACAGGTGTAAACTAAAATAATCCACCTCTTGGATCAACTGAATAAACAAGTACATAGCAATTTTAAAAAATTAATATGTGCCAAACCACCTTAGGTTGCGGGCATAAAGCATTTTCAATTTTGATGACTTGATGTGTACATAGGAGTTTGTATGCATGCCAGGCAACCATAGTGTCTATGTTCTTTATTCCTCTGTCCAGGAAGAATAATTACCTTACAGCATGACTTCATTAAACCAGAACTACATGGTTTTGACATTTATGCCAAACTTCCTTAGGAATTGTTTTGTAAAAGAAAGTATACTAACAATTATAGGAGACTGCAGTACTAGTTGCGTCTAAGAATTTTGTTAGAACAGAGAAACACTTTTCAATTTAATAAACTTACTGTTCTTTTAGAAATCATGAACATATCTGTGCCATGTATGACAATCTCTTTGTTATCCAGAAACACCCTTAATTGCCTTTTATGCCATTCACTTCAATAATCTTCCCTGGTAAACAAGCTCTGACACTTGATGGTTGATGAACCTTTAAATTAAATGGCAGGGATCCCATGGCTAAATTGAGACACTTAAAAAAGAAAAATTATACAAACTTGAATAAGCAAAAATATCTGTAGTAATGGCTAAATAGGTGTACTGGACAGGTAAGGTGATGATTCTAAGCCAATTATACGAAACAACAATTTTGACTATTCAGTATTAACCTGAGGTAAATATGGGTTAATGGGCGAGCTTTATGGCATAGATGTAGTCAAGAAAGACGTTAAAATGCTAATTCACAAAGGAATTCTAATTTGTCATTTTAGAAGACCTAAACTTGGAACACCCTCAAAATCTCTCCTAACAGCTTGTGGACCTACAGCACTTTCGGTTATTAGGAGCCTAACTTTTGCTGAGGCACCCTCCAATTGGACTGCCTCAACAAATATTCACACTTTGTTCGACCTCTTCTCTCAAATTCTCCAGTGTAGTGATTGTAACATGTAAACTAGATGGACCTCAGAATATGCGTTCCTTGATTAGGGCTCTAAACAGGAGTGTCAGAGATTCTCTTCAGGCTGAGAGCTGGCGCTGAGGAAGCCAGACCAGTGTCAACTACTATGCGCATGTGAATGCAAGTTGACTCAATGACAGACCATGAGACTTTGTGCGTTATTTCAGTGGCTATAAGAAAAAAGAAACGCTCCTGAAGAAATTCACTTGCAACAATCATCTTTGAATTGGGGTAAGCAGTTCTGGCATCATGCCATTATTTGGGAAGGTTAACTCACTTGATCCTGCCATCAAAGATGGGACTAGTACGTGGAAAGAATGCATTACTTTTTCCAGGCAAATGACAATGGGACAGATGAAAAGCAACCAAATTTGCTCTGGACTCCAACCTTGGAGTTTGTTGAAGACCTTGGCTAGACCGAGAAACTTTGCAGATTAAGCATAGAACATCAGCACCATTCTCGTATGTGAAACAGCTGGTTCAGTTACCGCTGAATGTAGTAAAAAGCTTGGGTCCAAACGTGTTGGGGCAAAATTAGTTGAGAAAGATTCATCTTGAATGATTCAATGTTTTTCAATTAGAAAGCAGCTGACTGAGTGAAGCCCTAATTAAATACCTAGAAGATTTTCAGGAAGATCTAGGAATTATAAAGGGAGCCGAGGTCACCTCGCATGTTAACCAGGAAGGAATTCCATGATTTGCAAGGTCCACCCAGTGCCATTTGCCTAACATGCAAAAGTGGAGGCAGAAATCAGGAGACTGGAAAGCAAAGGAATCATTAAACCAGTCCAGATTGTGGAATGGGCAGCACTGGTCATACCAATTGTGAAGCCCGACAGGTCAGTTCAGCTTTGAAGAGATTTTTAACAAAGGGTAAACTGCTTCTTGCACCTGGATAAATACCCAATCTCTTGCATAGAGGACTTAAACGCAAAGCTGGCAGTTGGGTGTCCTTCACAAAGTTGGACTTGAGCCACACACGCCTGCAAATGTGTTTGATGAAGATCCCCACAACTAGGCCACGATTATTATCTATAAGAGTTTATACCAATTCGCAAGATTGCCATTTGGGGTATCAGCTCAGCCATTTTCCAGCAGATGATGGAAGACGTTTGACAAGGGAAAAATGTGTCTTCCAGACACCCCAAGTGACCTGCTAGGGCTACAGAGTCAACAAGAGCAAGTTTCACCCAATGGAGGATAAAGTGAGACCGATCAAAGGTGCCCCAGCTCCCACTTCTGTACCAGAGATTCAGTCTTTCTTTGGATTGGTGAATTATTACAGAAAGTTAATTTGTAACCTGGCACCTTTACATTTGCTGTTGAAAAAGGAGCAACCTTAGAAATAGTCTCGTAGCTGAGATGTAGCATTTAAGGAAGCTGTCATCGTCTCGGATGTTGGCACACTGTGGTCCCAAACAAGATCTCATGCTTGACATGCAATGCTTCCTTATATAGTATTGGTTTAGTGTTGCCTCACAAATGGCCCAATGGAGAGGAGAGCCCAATGGCATATGCCTCTCAGACTTTGGCTGATGCACAGTGCAAGTATGCCCAGATAGAGAAGACAGGTTCAGCAGTCATCTTTGCTGTGGGACTGTTCCACCAATATCTTTATGGTGGCAGTGATGAGACTGCTGGAAGAATCCATTCAAGTTTTAAACTTTCTGGACACCCTTCTCGTCACTACTGACAATATCAGATTGTAGATGCAAAATGATCTGGTCCTGGCAAAACTAAAACAGTTGCTGGTGATGGGGGAAACAAAACGGCTATCACAACCAGAATTGAAACCTCTCTAGACCTGGAGACACCAGATCACCATAGAGGATGGCATTTTATTATGGGGAGCAAGAGTGATTGTCCCGAGCAAAGGTTGCCACCACTTGTTAAACTCCACCGGATTGTCCAGAGCTGTCCAAAATGAAGATGTTCGCGAGATGTTATGTCTGGTGACTAGGATTGGACGCAGATGCAGCCACATTGGTGTGGCAGTAACCAGAGTGCCAACAAGGACAGAAATTACTGGCAGCAGCTTCCGCCCACCCCATTTGTGGGAATGGCTGGGAAAATCATGGATTTTGTTACATATTGACTATGTCAGCGTTTTCATGGGTGCTGTCACAAAGCTAGTCCCTTTTTTTTTCTAAGAGCTGTTCCTTGGCTCAAGGAGACTCTTGATCTTTTTTAGTGGGGTAATAAACCGGGCCTGGCTTCGATCTGTCTGGTTTGGTACAGAAATGAAAAGGATTTTGAGAGCCCTTTTGTTTATATATAAACAGATGAGTCTTCAGTCGAAAGTGGTCATGTTTTAGAAGTGACCTGTATAATGAAATGGGAGTGGTCAGCTATCTGGCTAAGCAGTTTAGTTCAGTCTTGAACTGGTGAGGGAATCTCTCCCTCTCTCTCTCTCGTTCTGTCTTTCGTTCAACTTGTAAGCATGTGTTCTAACTATATAGGTTTTTAAAGGGAGTTCACTTATTGGGACTGTTGTGTATATTCAGAACAGCATACTTAAGTCTAGTTTGGATAGACTGAATTCTGCAGGGGTTCTTTATTCTGTTCTTTGTGTTTCATTGTGTAATTTTGTGAATAAAGTTTTGACTGTTTTTTTAAATCTAGTAGTCAACTTGGATAACTTCGAGTAATTTTCACTGTACACTTATTGAAACAAATTGCAAAGTTATGGTGTAGGCTGCCTGCTTAAGAATGTTTTGAGTGGTCTGGCCTAGTCCATAACAGCGCAAAGCTCTTACTCATTGTGGATGTACAAATTGGTTGGATGTGCATAGAGGTCATTGGTTAAACACAGAAATCATAAGCATAGTTTTCAATGCACAGACTCCCGAAGTGTTGGTCACAGACAATAGGCCATTATGTACCAGCAGGAAATTCTAGTATTTCCTGAAGTCAAATGGCATTCAGCATGTTAGGACAACTCCATAGTATCCATCATTCAATGGTCTGGTGGAAAGAGCAGTCCAAACTTTAAAGGCAAGCTTAAAGGAACAGCCTACAGCTTCACTAGATACCAAACTGTCCCGTTTCCTCTTTGATTATTGTACCACCCTACATGGAACTACAAGGAGACCTCCAGCAGAGTTGCTAATGGGGAAAAGACTCCACACCAAGTTCAATCTGATCTTCCCAGACTTGCGAGACTGAGGGGGAGGTGAAACAGCTTCAGGAACGTCAGTGCTGGATACAAGACTGCTCTGAGCGAGAGAGAGAGAGAGTTTACTTTAGGGAATGACGTTTGACACTGAAACGTGGAAATGGTCCTGCATGAGTAAGAGACATAGTCAACACAGGTCAGGTCCTGTGATGTACAAAGTTCAGATCTGAATTGGAGGTGATGATGTTGGACTGGGGTGGACAAAGTTTAAAAATCACACAACACCAGGTTATCGTCCAACAGGTTCATTTGGAAGCACTAGCTTTCGCAACACCACTCCTTGGTTGTGGAGAATAAGATCATGATCACAGAATTTATAGCCAAAGGAGTCCAGTGTCATGGAGCTGTGATACATTAAACAATTTTAGATTAAATCTTTCATCTTTTAGCATGGAAGATGTTGGTTTCTGTTCTTAGATATATAAATCCTAGAACTTCTTTTAAATTACATTCTCAAGATAGCTCAGCGTTTCTAGCAACAGGTGTGAAGTCTGTCTGTGCCCCAATGTTGATTCAGACTGACAACCCTTTGCATAGTTTTACAGTTTTACATAGATTCATGCTGCTTTTGAGCAAAATAAAATGTAATTCTGCAAAAATAAATACACCCTATAACTTATGCGTGCGCTTGAAGCATCGTATTAACATCCTCAATTAGGGAACTCATATTCTATGAGGTCCACCTAGCTGACCTTGTTACAAACATTTCATCCCTCCCCTTCCAAATCTGGGGGCATAGGCCAGTTCTTTTTTCTTGTACCATCATATCAGGCAATGAGACCCTATGTGAGAACCTCTGGCTATGTCGAAGGCATCTTGAAACCCATTGTACAGGGGACCCTCGACTTCTGAAGCAATTCCTACTGTTGTAGGAAACATGGCAGTTATATTGGTAATCTTAATTGAGGGTTAAATATTGGTACGGATCCCAGGGATCGCTCCCCTTTGAAATGATACTGGAATACTTTCAGATTTTGTCTGTTCTTACCACCTTTCGATTTTTTTTTTGTTTGTTTTATATTATATGCCCATGGAATTTCTGTTACTTGAATGGTGATAGACAATTACGAGTTGTCAGTATTTGTTGCTGCTGAAATCTTTTTTTTAAAAGTCCATGTAACTCCCTATTAATGATACGATTAATGCCAGTACTGGCTACAAAATCTCCAAAATCTAAAGCATTGAATTTGTGCCTTTGGATTTATGAGGATCTGTAGCCATTTCTCTTGTGATTTAATGACTGCTGCTGTTCTAGCACAGATCAATTTATTTTGCTTGGATTGAGTTACTTCTATGGAATAATGTATAAACGCACAAGAAACCTGTCTCCATTCCGATGCTGTTAAGCTCTCACGTATATCTTTGGCAATTGAATCAGACTGGAACATAGACTGAGACTAATTTATTACAACATTGTATATTTGCCATGGAACAAATATGACAGCCAATTTTTGTGAGAGATAAGCCTATCCAAAAATAAATTATATTATACCTACATATGTCAATGTTTATAATGAGCACTGATCTATGATCCAGCAATGTAGCTTATTTCTTGGCAATTTTTTGGAAGCCTAGTTTAAATGCAAAATGCATAATATTTAAATGACATAGAATGAGTACATAGAATAATACAGCACAGACCAGGCCCTTCGGCCCACGATGTTGTGCCGAACATTTGTCCTAGCTTAAGCACCCATCCATGTACCTATCCAATTGCCGCTTAAAGGTCACCAATGATTCTGACTCTGCCACTCCCACAGGCAGCGCATTCCATGCCCCCACCACTCTTTGGGTAAAGAACCTACCCATGACATCCCCCTATACCTTTCACCCTTCACCTTAAATTTATGTCCCCTTGTAACACTCTGTTTACCCGGGGAAAAAGTTTCTGACTGTCTATCTATTCCTCTGATCATCTTATAAACCTCTATCAAGTCACCCCTCATCCTTCGCCATTCCAATGAGAAAAGGCCTAGCACTCTCAACCTATCCTCCGTACGACCTATTCTCCATTCCAGGCAACATCCTGGTAAATCTGCTCTGCACCGTCTCCAAAGCTTCCACATCTTTCCTAAAGTGAGGCGACCAGAACTGCACACAGTACTCCAAATGTGGCCTAACCAAGGTCCTGTACAGCTGCAACATCACTTCACATCTCTTGAATTCAATCCCTCTGCTAACCAATGCTAATACACCATAGGCCTTCTTACAAGCTCTACCCACCTGAGTGGCAACTTTCA